>NW_003302548.1:14946495-15022086 GCF_000004255.2 Arabidopsis lyrata subsp. lyrata | reverse complement strand
GCTTTAATTAATTTCGGACGAAAAAAAAAAAAGAAAAAAAAAAAAAGAACAAGATAATTCTCATTTAAGAACTTCTTAGAAAAGTAGTAACATTCAATCAAATCTATATATAATAGCAATCTAATAAATACCATTTGCACATCTGAACGGTTGCGTCTTTTTATCGCAACTTTTCGTTAATATTTTTATTAATTAAAATATATATTTTACGGTTATGTTTTTTTTATATAAATTGCATTCTGAATATTTTCTACGGTTGCGTTTTTTATTGTAACTCTTCATAAACAGTTGAAACCGCTTATTCGAATCATTGCAATATTTAGTTTATTCTACGAACAATTGCAACCTTTGGTTTATATATTTAGTTTATTTCACGAACAATTGTAATTTTTGGTTTATTTTATACATAGCTATAACATTTAATTATCTACCGCCGCGTCTCTCGGTGTAACATTTCATAAATTATTATTTAAATTCTTAATTTTTAATTACTAAAATGTATTTAAATGAGATTGTAACTATTTAATTGAACTGTTTCAACATTTGGATTATTTGACGAATTATTGCAACTTTTGGTTTTGTGTTACGAACCATTGTTATCTTTAGTATATTTGATGAACTATTGCAACATTTGGTATAATTGACGAACCGTTGTAGTTTTTGGAATATTTGATATCTACGGTTTCGTTTTTCGGATAAGTTCGTCATATTTTTAAAAAATATTTAAATACTAAGATATATTTAAATGAATTGTTGTTACCGTTTAATTTAACACAATAGCATTTGGTTTATTTGACGTTGAACGTTTTGGCTTATTTATCAAACCATTGTAATATTTGGTTTATTAGTTTATGCTTTTTGCACTTGGGAATAGTTTTTTAGTTACAAATTATTGTTTTTCTAATATTAATATACTTAATAAATGCTTGTGAGGATTTTCTTTATCATAATTTTTGTAAAATATATATTGATTTGTTATTAAAAAATTCAAAATTATTACAATTCATTATGATTTTTTCGTTTGATATTTTTTTAAATGATTTTTGAAATATATTCCCCCGCGATGTCGCGGGGATCCTGAGTCTTAGTTAAAATTAATAGCTATAGACCGTTTATAAAATCAACTGAAAAACAGTTTGTATCAATCATGAGCAGAAAAAAATAATATAAATACTAATTAGCTCCGTTTGCCCGAGAAAATCTCTAAAGCCCCATCGGATCCTCCAGCAGCAAGTGTGCACCAGTCTTCATCCACTTGTCTCAAACAAACACTACTCACAAACCGTCGGTCAGCCCCAAACCGGTCCGGTTGACCCAATCCACAAACCCAAACCGGTTCCTCCCACCTCTTATCGTACACAAACACTTGGTTATTCTCCGACCCAGACACGACCAAACCACCATGTCTCCAAACCGATAACCCAACAAAGTTCCGGCTATTAACATGCCCTCGGTACGTGCGAACCACGCGCCGTCCATTATCTATATTCCATTGCTTCAAGCTCCCGTCGGTCGAACCGGTAACGATCGTGTGAGAATCCATGAACCGAGCATACGTCACCGTTTTGGTATGACCGTCTAATACGATCAAAGGGTCAACGAGTCGTCTGATGTCGTACACGTAAGCATTCCGGTCAGCACATCCAACGGCTATGGAAGATCCACCGAACGGATCAAACTCTACCGAACAAATCGCCGCGCCACCTCCGGGCCTAACCGTTTCTTCCAACGTCCCTCCGTTACGTGGATCCCACATTTGAACCGTTCCGTCGTCGGAGCCTGACGCGCCTATAAGAGAGCCATTGTAGAGAGTGTAGTCCACGCTCCAAATCCTTCTACCTCCATGCTCGTCTCTCTCGGAAACAGGCACTTGTTTCTCAACGTCGTACTCTGTGACAACTCCGTCGTAATCTCCTGACCCGATAACCCGACCGGATAGATCGGGTCTCCATTTCAGACTACTAAGCTTCGCTGGCGTGTAGATACAGCTATCTGAAGCTGTTACGTGATCGTCACGTGACTCTAACAAAGAGCTTAAACGATACGATCTGATCTTTCTCGCGATCCCTCCAGTAGCTATGATCTCTCCGGTAGGGTCAAACTCGATTGCTCCGATAGCGTCTGATCCGGTGGATGCGGAGGAAACGACGGCGGAGAGAGAGAGATCCCAGTCGCATCTAGGAATGTTCTCTATGTTCATGATTGTGGGAGATGAAGAAGAAGTAGAAGAGGAGGTCATAATCATTGGCCATGTATATGAAGAAGAAGAGAGATCGTTAATGGAAGATCTGATGTTGTTGTTGGGTATCTCAGAGCAGAACAAAGCCTCCATGAATGAGTTACGACTAGTTTTTGTTAGGTCCACAAGAAACTATATTTACATCACATTCATATGTGTGTGTGATGTGTATATAAGCGCTATAAAGTGGGTTTATTTGTTGACGATCGAAAACAAAAAAAAAGTGGGGTATATTTAGTTTAATATAAATGCATATATAGGTATCATGGTTTATATATCTTTATTTTATTTTTTTACAAGATGAAGAAGAAACCATGTATAAGAATTTTAGCTAAGCCAAATATTTATAAATGGAATTTGCTACATTCATGATACATGAAACTTTTCTTTTGTGTGATTTTAAATGGAAATGCATTCACGTCATTGGTTATTGGTACTTGTTGTTCTCCAATGGTTCCAACTAGAAAAATAATCTGATCTATGGAAATTAGCTACATTTTTTTTTTTAGTGTTTTTGTTCAAATAATCCAAAAGGCTAATCTATCAAAATGAGACCATGCACATGGCTAAACAACCACTAGCTCAAACTATGATCTTTGATCATTGTAGTGATTATAACTGGTTAAGAGTCTATCTTTTACAGTAAAATTAAACACCTTGATTATTATCTTGATCACTCCTTAAGTTAGAGCTTTTCTTACAGAGGAAAAAAGTTAGAGCACCGGGATAAGGATAAGTATGGGAAGTACACCAACTTGCAATATTTTTTCATTTGGAAGAAAAAAATATATCGGAAAACGTTACTACTTTTATTGATGTGGATAAACTAATTGGTTATTTGCTTCCATATTTTTTTTCACAAAACCAAAATCTAGATTTTATTTCATGTAATTCGTAACTATTTTTATTTTAATGAAGCAAAAGAAAAAATAAAATGGTGCAGATAGAAATAGCATTAAAGGAGGAAGAAATGGAAACACGAGATTAGCACTACGTTAGCGTTGGTGGTATAAGAACCTCAAATTTTGAAACCTTTCCTAACGATTAGTTTGGTCATCGTAGATCTCAACTCCTACGTGGGTAATATTTGACCTCTTTATTTATGATTTTCATTTTAGTTTTGAAGACAAATAAAGTGAACGCAAAAAGTACACGTCGATCGACGGTCCATTACGTTTTAGAATACTATTGCTATATAATAACTACATGTGCGTTGATATCTTGGTGAATGTTTGGCTTATTTTGACGATTTCAATATCTCGTGACACTTGAGACAATAATCGTATTCATCATGACAGCTTGGAAAAGATATCTTAAGCCCATAAGTCTAGGTCCAGCCCATTTGGATCGCCTATAACCAAAATTCAGTATAACCCTTGTTCAAAAACGCGGCCAAGGCGGCCGATTTCGCGGCGGCTAGTCGCTCGGCGGCAAGGCACCGCCGGGATTATGGTATAATCGGCTTAAAAATCGGAACTTTTGAAAAAACTTGATTTTTTGTTCTTTTGAAGGTTTTAATTCATATATAGTTGATGGATCTAGCATATCTAGCAATAAACAATAGAAGAAACAAAAAGAAACGATGAAAAATGAAGAAAAAGTTAGGTGGCGGCGGATTTAGGGTTACAGATCTCGTTTTTCAAAGGTTGAAGACGAGGGTATTTTGGTCATTCACTATCAATTAAACCTAAAATAAACATAAATGTAACTACGTCTACTCGAACTCGCCACCCGAAAATGAGGAAAAACGCTTTCAACCACTGGACCATCTAACATTATTAATTTTAATCCGCCAGAATAATATATATACAATATATAAGTAAAAAATATTAAAAACTAATCCTCGATTAATCCCCGCTTAATCTCCGATTTTTCGGCTAGGCGCTAGGCCCAGCTTGAGCGCCCAACTAACGCCTAGCGATTTTTTGAACAAGGAGTATAACTAGATTATTTTTTTTGTCGACGGAAATACTTACATTAAAATGGTTCGATTATCCCAATAGATGGTATATAGTATATACTGTATATTATTATTACGTTAATGAAACTATGATTCTATGAAAACGCAGTGTTGAACTACATGCTAACCAGTTTGCGAGACAACTCAAATTACAAGAATGACAAAAACCGAGAAGAGATAAAATGTTTTCTTGAGTCTTGTAAACTCTTCAAAATATATATGTTGAGAAAGTTGGCTAATATACTGAGGAAGTTGTCAAATTTTCAAGTTATGAACTGCCCGTTGAGATAGTTACTGATGTAGTGATGTACTTTTATGCTCGTACAAATTATGGCCCAAAGTAGTTCTTCCAACTCTGAGTGCATAGGAGAAAGGCTTACCGCTTATGCGTAGATTCTTAACTCTAACAAGAGATCATTCTATGTCGTTACGAAAGCCGATCCAACCTATATTTGAAAAATATCAGTCCGAACTATCTTTTTTATTGTTTTTTTGTATGAATTCCATGAACTATCTATAAACCACTTATCACCCTGGAACTCGGGTTTTCGTAATAAAGACTGTTGTTCAAAGTTACTTGTTATGTTTTTGCAGCTATGCAGTTTCTCATACTGTATCTTTACCTTAACAACATCATGTGCACTTATATGTCCACTCCATTAAAAATCTTATCATTACGTGCCTTCCAAATGTATCAAATAATCCATGGAAAGGTCAAATCTTTTGAAGAGCCAGGTTGTTTCAAGAATAGAAAATCCACATTTGCAAATACCGACGACACCGAGATTTCCCTATTGCTGAGGGGATCCTCAAGAGCGCACATATCTGCGACTGCAATGCAAGGAACACTCAGAAGAACGTGGTCAACTGTCTTCTTTGCCCTTAGTCTTAAACATCGAGGATTACAATTGATTCATAGACCACAAGTATAAACTTGACCAACTTATAATCTTGCAATGCAACGCCTTCTGATATGAGCAGTTTATAAAACCTTTTGTCTTATCATTAATCAGCAATCTTTATTTTTTGGGAAAGTAAAACAAGATTATCATTGACACTTCAACAATAGAGATTCTACAATCCTTTCTTAAAACTGGTCTCTATGAAAAATCAGAGCAAATCTTGGAAATGGGCTCTACTCCTTCAACTCAGTCTCAGCAGGAGCCTCATCACTCTTATCAACAGCGGTATTCTCAGGCGTTGTGGTTACATGAGCATCTCGGTCAACATTCTCTGCGGGTTCAGACACAGATGCGGTTTCAGGTTCTGAACCGGCCACTTTGACAGTACCAACCTTAGCATATTTGCTCATGAACTTGTATTCCCAGTCCTGAAGAGCTTCTAGCTCAAAGGGACCAAGACCAGAGATATCCCAAGTCAGATCTTTCTCCTCAAACGACATCTTTGCAAGAGCTCGGCTAGCGTCTTTCCCTGCAAACAAAGCATATGGTCCTCCTGGTCCGTAGAACATCCTACAAACCAATAAAAATCCAATCTTTCATTACAAACACAACATTTAAATACACAAAAACCAGTCTAGACTATCATAAGAAGATAATCAACTACTTATGCTCAAAGATAAGCTAAGAATTTTCATAAAAGATATCAATCACAAGCAGACATTAACAACAAGAACATATAACAACTTCCTTTGAATCCTGTTCTTGTATGAAGGAAGCATTAGGATAAGTTTTAACAATATGCCACCCAAAAGCTTGCAAAGCACATCTTTTGTGAAATTGATTCTCAAATTAGACTACTTTTGTGAAATTGATTCTCAAAGTGAACAACTTTACGAATGTAACAGCTTCGTAGATAAAAACTATCTAGAGTCCAAGTTGTTATAGGCTAAAACATGATCTGAGGAAGCCAAAATATCAAACCTTTCATCACAAACACAACACTTGACACACACAAACTAGTCTATAGTATCACAAGTAGATGATCAATCGATTATACTCCAACATGAGCTAAGAGTAAAGATCTCAATCACTAGCAGACATAAAACATAAAACATCTTCCTTTGAATCTTTCTCTTAAATAAAGTAGCAAAATGATCAACCTTTACAATGTGCTTTTCTGAAATTGATTCTCAAATTAGACTACTTTAGTGAAATTGATTCTCAAAGTGAACAACTTTACAATTTCTCACAGCTTTATAGATAAAACTATGCAAAGTCCAAGTTTTTATACACTCAAATGAGATTAGAGGAAACAATGAATCAAACCCATAACCTAATTTTGTAATTAAGATTCAAAAATTTGACCTGCTTTGTGTAACATCATAGATCTGATGTTTGATAGCCATAAGAAGGGGCTTTTGAGGATCAGAGCCATCGTACTGTTTAAGCTCCTCTTCTGTGATCTCACCGACTTGAACAGGCTGAGGAATCGGTGGCTCATCCTCTTGAGCCAAGGATCTAGCTCTCTGATGTCGGTTAACATCATCGAACGGTGAGGCAAACCAGCCTGAGATGACTTGGTAGATGGCGAAGGCGAGAGCGAGAGCGGTGAAGAAGACTACAGGAGAGAGACCTGTGTATGCATGGATTGCTTCTTTGAGAGTTTGCCATAGTTCTAGCGCCATGGTTGAGACAACAGAAGAGAAGAGAAGAGAAGATCAAGTGTTGAAAAGGTTTTCTCACTTTTGTCTTTGTAAAAGTCAGATTTTTTGTGCTAGATAGAGAGTGGTTGGGTCTTTGACTCTATTGTTGTTTTAGTTGTGAATTACTTCCTTCGTTAATTGTTTTTTTTTTTTTTTTTTTTTTTATCTTTCTTGGATTTAAAGGTAAAAAGGTTTTTTTTTTTTTTTTTTGGCACAAATATATTATGAATGACAGCGGGTGATACTCACTTATTCTTGTTTTAAGAATATCTACGACTATTTCCGAATCAATTTCCAACTCCACCCGAGACATTTTGTTCTCCCAAACCAGATACAATCCGTAATAGACTCCCAAAAGTTCCGCTAGAAATACCAAACACCTTCCTATATTGAGAGTAAAGTCCCCACACCAACTCTCTTCACTATCCCGCAATACAACCCCCTGCTATAGCTAAACCTGGAATACCATGTGAAGCCCCCCTCCCCCACTCCCCCCATCTGTATTAACCTTCATTAATCCAACAGACAGTGCCACCCATCCGATAATCTGTTTTTCATGTCTTGTAGTACTTGCATTCTCGTAATACATTGGATTGTGTTAGTGTTTATGATTGATGTGTCATAATTCCAATTCAAATTTAAAGAATG
This sequence comes from Arabidopsis lyrata subsp. lyrata, assembly GCF_000004255.2. NCBI lineage: Eukaryota > Viridiplantae > Streptophyta > Magnoliopsida > Brassicales > Brassicaceae > Arabidopsis > Arabidopsis lyrata. The sequence continues at coordinate 15,014,634 of NW_003302548.1, read as the reverse complement.
CATTTACTTGTTGACAAAAAAAATCTCAAATATGTAAACGACAAAAATGCAATTAAAAGAAAAATCGGAAAAGACAAAGTTGTTGACAAAAAAAAATCGGTAGTATTTTTTGAAATTCCTTGTATGCACAAGTTATTAATTTGATAATGAAAGTAGATAAGAAAAAAAAAATTGTTATAAGAAAAATAATAAGTTTCGTGACGCATAATTTAAATAGAAAAAATTAACCACTTTCGGATTTTAAAATACATTTTATACCATTGATTTAAACTACAATCCAAATGATTTATTAATTCATACTTTTTTGTTTTTATCTAAATTTTAATAAAATATTTAAAATCTTTATAGATAGAATAAAATCACACTTCAAAATCTATCAAACATGATATACAAATATAAATTTAATAACATGACTTTTAACAGAAAATCTAAAACAAAATATTAAATAGAAATAAATTATATCTAAATTCAGATATATGAAAATCCATAATTGACTACTATATTACAGTCTTTTTTTTTTCTCACTTTTTCTCATGATCATAAATCAGTTCCAATCGGACCAATCCAAACATTTACAGTATTGTGTCAAAAATGACAACATAGTCAAAAGTATTTCCAAAAAACATCACCAGAACTAGATTTATAATTAGATTTTTACCAAAACTAGCAATGTTTTATCTACAGTATAAAGTTGGGTTCTGACAATAAAAAAAAAGAAGTTAAATAACAACAGTACATGAGAATAAAATGGAGAAATGAGCTAATTAGTAGCAATTGAGAAGAGAGGCGTTTGGTCCAGAAGACTCGCGTGTTGGTACGGTGGTGGACTGAGTTTTTCGTTAGCCTCTCAAATCGGGGAATCACCATTGAAACTCCTCACACTACACGTGTAAACCCTCTCTTCTTCTTCTTCCCAATTAAAACCTATTTTTCTTATTACCTCAGTGGAGACACAGAACCAAATCACACAATCAGACAAAATAAAAGGTTCCTTCTTTATAACTTCCGACGGTGTCCATTATCCGAATCTGACGCTTCTTGGTGAATTCTTGATGGGTTTTGGCGTTTTTTGTTGAGAAACCATTCTGGGTTGCGAATCAGGGATTTAAGAGAGAGAGGAAAGTGGTTTTCTGGTGACCGGAGAAATGAATGGAGAAGGGATCTCTGATGGTTTATCGGCTGAGCCTGAGAGGAAAGTGGAAATCAGAGTGAGGAAGAATGGGAGAAAGGATAAGGTGATTATCAGTTTAAACCCAATTTCTTAATTTGATTTCTTTTGTCCTTAGTCTCTCTCTTGATTATCTTCTGCATGTTTTGGTTCTTGTTATTGTAGTAATCTTTATTGAAGTACCAAATTCTTTGATTCTGTCTCTCTGTCTCTCTCTTTCAGTCTCAGTTTCTGATTGTATGATATTGTAATGCTGGAAAAAGGTGAAATCTTTTGTGTCGTTACAGTGAATTTCTCTTGCATGCAATGCTTAGCTTTTAGGGAAAGATAGACACTAGATTAAAAGAGAAGAGGTCTACTTAAATAATTTTAGATCAAGGTGTGTTAGTGTCAGAAAATGGTCTTTACAGGACTTTTTGTTTTGTTATGGATGATGTAGTTTGATCAAACCTTTGTTATGAGGCTACATTTTGAAATTCCATTGATTTTACTTGGTATTACTGTGGCTTTGAAAGCTCTTATTACTTGTGTGGAGATGTTAATTTTAAAGTCTCAGTTTGCCTCTTAGGAAGTGTATGCTTACTCTGCTGAGATGGTTAGAGTAATAGATCTTGTGAAAATGAGTTTGGTTTGTTAAGTAACCATCTTCGAGAGAAAACTGTAACATTCGTAAGCTGTAAAACTTCTGACCTTTCGTGTATGCAATGGGAAAGTTTTGAGATGAATCACATTCATATTGTCAAGGGTCTGGTATCAGCTTGTTCATGGAAAGTTCATAAGCACGGAATATCTTAGAGTTTTGTGGTGTTTATATGTTTGGAAACAATGTTTATTTTGTTCTTTGTGATCCCTCAGATTTTGACATTTATACGTCTCTTTAAAAGAAAGACTCTTTATGTTTAAGTGATACAGGTTATAGTTGAGAAATCTGCAGCTCAAGGCTTACCTGAAGGATGGATCAAGAAGCTTGAAATAACAAGCAGATCAGGCCGTAAAAACAGAAGAGATCCAGTTTGTACCCTCGACTCTCTTTTTTTCTCATCTTTGATCAAAAGTGAACATTTTGTGTCTTTCCACATTTTCTCCTACAATTACATGTTCAATATTTGGAAAATCTCTTATGTGATTCTTGGAAATGCCTGGTTTTTGTTTTTGCAGTTTTTCATTGACCCTAAAAGTGAGTATATCTTTCAATCCTTCAAAGACGCATCACGGTATGTTGAGACTGGCAATGTTGGACATTATGCACGTAAATTGAAGGAAAGTGATATCGAAGATGATGATTCTGGAAATGGAAAGACCGACGTGAGTTCCTTTCTCCTTTTTGTTATTGTTAGTTTAATGGAAAGCACTATCAAATGGTTGAATATTTCTGTTAAATTTTTAACAACTTTTCTCTGTTTGATTTTAGCTTCGTCTGGAGTATGTGGAAAAGAAATCTGCAGATGATTTATTGGAAAAGGAGAAAAAGATAGATATTCATATCAGAAGAAGTAAGCGGAGAAACTTATCTTCTTCTGATGAACATTCCAAGAATTGTAAGTACAAAGTCTTTTGGGTTCTGATTTTGCCACTTGCCAGGGTATACTCATACTTACGCAGTGAGTAACGTTAAATGTCAACATTCGATTATATTTGCAGATAAAATGAATTCTGATTGGAGCATCGTAACCTCACCAGTTCTTCAGGCGAAAGATCCTATCGAAAAGCAGCCCATAGCGAAACGGGTTACTAGGAGCCAAACTAAAGCCAGTACGAATGAGGAAGTCGTAGATATAAAAAGGAAAAACTTGTCTTCGTCAAATGCAAAATCAGAAAAAGGTATGTAGATACCTGACTTAAAATTTCCAACCGAGCAGTGGCTGAGATAACAAAAGGAATTGAGTACACCAATTTTTTCTATGTTGTCTGTATTTGTAGATTCTGTAAAATCGAGGTTGAGCAGTGCAAGGTCACAAGAACCAAAGAAGGAATCTGTTATGAAGGAAGAAGAGGAACAAGATTCTACTGAAAAACAGCTTACAAGGAGTAAAGCTAAAGTGAAGAAGAATGAGCTAAGTATTAGTGTAGCCCGACGAACATCAAAACGATTAGCTGGTATTGAGCTTGAACCAACACCTGAACTGAAGACAAGAACCAAAGTTCAACGAATAGTACCTCCTGATGATGAACCAACGCCTGATCTGAAGACAAGAACCAAAGTTCAACGAGTAGTACCTCCTGATGATCAACCGAAACGAATATTACCTCCTGATGATGGCATAGCTGGAAAGTGCAATCAACCTGTGAATCCTGTTGCTACCAGCGGATTGGAAAAAACGGATATACCCTTCAACAAGGAAGTAGCCAAAAGCTATAATGAACATCGCTCTCAGAAACCATATGATGTTGCTGCAAACAACAATCGCGTGAGTGCAGAAATGGTAGTGGGAACACAAAATATCGGTAAATCAGTAGGCAGAAAGCCTTCTTCAGACAAGAAGACAATGAAAACGCCAATGATAGTATATGAACTGAATCCAGTTTTTCATCTTGACGGTTACAAGCAGAAGGAAGAAAGGTCGCCCGTGTCACCATTGTCTTGCCAAACTTCTGCAACAATGTGTGAAAAGACAGCAGCAGGCAAAAGATTGGGACGGTCTAGTCCAAAGGCTAAACTTACTACCAGTGTGAAAGCAACTGAGATCTCCCCTTTGAGATCATCAAATAAAGGAAAGCAACCACATCCTTCTGATAGTGGTAATGCCATTCAAAGGAGAAATAAATTAGGTAACGAGTTATCTAACTCATCTGTTGTAAAAGGCACATGCTCAGAAGTGATGGAGAAGAATACCAACAGCTTCTCCTCCTCATTTGACTCGACTCTTGCAGATCTTTGGAAAGATCCTTGCATTGCCTTTGCTATCAAAACACTGACTGGAGAATCGCTGTGCCTTCCCAACACGCCAGCGATCTCTTCTGATCCCATTAATAATCACGCCAAGCAGAAAGGAGTCTCCTTTATCCCAGAGACGTCCAGAAATGTTAACACAGGCTCTGAAAACCCGGGATTTACGAGTACACCCCCGGGTACAGATATCTGGCAAGACCCGTGTATCGACTTTGCTATAAAAACCCTGACAGGCGCAATCCCGATCGGATTAGATGAACCAGATACCAAGTCAAAGTCCGAGGGGATGACGATAACTACAGCTGCAACGCAAGAAGCTAAAGGTAGGCAAAACAACTGTGAGTATATGGTTCAACAATGTAACATGAAGAACAAGACTGCTGGTAAACCTGAGGATCTAAGGTTTACACAATCTTTCTCTAAGGACTAACAAGAACAAAATAAAACCTAGTGTACTTTTAGGTGTGTTCGTATATTAGGGTTTTTGATAATGCCATGGGTATAGTGTTAAGATCCATGTGCAATGCCTTAGCTTTATTTTCTTTCGGGCCATGTTCTGTTGTAAATACATATGTATCAGTATTACAGTATTAGTGTTGTGCATCGACAGAACCTGGAAAAACTCATAAAAAACTCCTCCCCCAATGATCTTGTTTTTTCTTTGTTAACAATGGTTGCTTCTTAAAGGTAGCTTTTTTCAGCTACTAGGATCAAAAATTGGAGAAGATGACAGTTACGTCATCTCAAACGAAAAAAGCCCGCGAAAGATCTCTAATTTTCCGCCAAAATTTCTATACATACATATATATAAAACAATATATAGAATTCGGAGAAGAAGAAGAAGAAGATGGAGATTCGAGTGAAGTGTAGATGTGGAGAAGAAGAGTGTAGCGAGTGGGCGATTGTAGAACTTCAAGGAGTCGTCGAGACTCAAGCTTCGTTCCAAGGTTCTATTCAGAATCTTGAGATCGGCCGTCTCTGTCACTCCGATTCCTCACAGGTTTTGTTATTTTGATTCAATTCTCTAACCGGAACTGTAATCGTCGGAGATTTCGTTGACCTTTGATGATTTGTTGTTGAACCGGTGCAGGGAACGTACACCTTCACGGTTGGTTACCATGAACTCGCAGGCTCTAAGGTGACTTTGAAGAAGCCATTACTGGTTTTGAAGAAGCTTCAATTTGATGAAGTTTCAGGGAAAGCAACGGAACTTGAAGTTGTTGGGATTATACGAACAAAGATCTTGTTTAAGACCAGACCTAAGCCTCTCATTTCTGGTAACAATCTCTCTCTCTCTGTTCTGTTCTTGATTGGTTTATCAAACTTTTAGCCTTCAAATTCTGAGTCACTACTACTTCTTTGTTTCAGGAACAAATTGAAACCTCTCTATAGCTTCATATCTCTGTTTGTTTTCACGTCTTTCAAGCGATAAATCTATGTAGCCTCTGTTCGTTCATTTGAATGCGTTTGCAAATCAAGAAACTTGATTACATTATTGGTTTGCAGTAGTACAAAGGGGTAACTAAATGCAATCATGACCACAAAATCTCAATTGAATCATAACATTAGTGAAGATTTACTAGTTCCTACTCATCATGTGAATTTGATGCTGAGCCAAAACAATGCAAAGATTCAGGTCTGTTTTATCTACAAATGTTTCCAGAGGAAATCAGTTGATTGGAGAGTTGAGTTTGCGAGTCCTTTTCGTGTCTATGAATTAGGCACAGGAGTGTACCCTGCACGGGCTCTTAATGTTTCGGTTCTTTTGCTTCTCTCCATCACGCCGACTAGCCATTCTATACTTTCTTTGATTCCTCGCCTGCTCTCAACAAAACATACATTTAATATTTTCTGCTTAAAGTGTTTCTGTTAGACTGCAAGAATCTTGTGTGTGTGGCTAAAGTTCGTTTTTACTTACCCATCATATCCAGAAACTGCTTCAAACATGTACACCCTTTCATCCAATTTCTTTAGATCAAGGTAGCGGTCCAGTTCCTCGGCCGACACAGCATTTGGGAGGTCCTGCTCATTGGTTAGAGATTCAAAGACTATCATCAACAGCATATCTTTGAAGAATATAAGCAACAAATGAGACATTACAAACTCCTACTTGCTTGTTTGCCAAAATCAAAAGAGGAGCTCCTTGCAAATCCTCATGCCGCAGGGCTTTCTCTGGTGAAGACAATTTATATTTTAGCTTTAGCTTCATATGGTTGTTTGGAGTCAACTTGTGTGCACAGACTTACCTAAAGCAGATTTTGAATCTTCAAAGCGGGTTGGGCAAGCTGCATCTATCAAATATATCAACGCGTGTGCTTCTTCATAGTATTTCTCCCAAATTGACCGCAAACCAGGCTGCCATATGGGGGAAAAGGCACATTATTTGATTAACGACTAATCCTTTTTCACAATCAGGGTTTGTGAATCAAAACAACCGATAGTTTTCAACAAGAAAAAATCTCAACTGCAAAAAAAGCTCAGGCCAAAACTTAGAGAGGGAAAGAGTTCAAAGGTATCTTCCTTGTAACCTATTAATCTCATATCAACTTACAAGCATATGCTCTTCGAATGTATATGTGACTTATAGAGCAAAGCCGAATAAAGTCAACTAGAAACACAGAATTAGATACAAAGAAGAGAGATCAATTACATGAGCCAGGGAATTTCCAACTCACCTGACCTCCCAGATCCCAAAACACAATTTTAGCATTGGAGACTTCAATACGACCAATATTTAGCCCCACAGTAGGAACAATTCGATCATGAGGAAGGCCTTCCGAGATTGAGTATATCGTCTTCAATTTCTCCAAAAATGTCTACGACATTGAAGTAAGGCCAAGTACATTAGAGGTGTATACTCAAAACATATCAGATACCAGGGTGAAGTTACAAACGAAAAAAGATTACAAGGAAAGCATTACCGTCTTCCCAGCTTTGTCGATACCAAGAATAAGCACATGAAACTCAGTCTTGCTAAACATGTAACTCCATAGTCCAGACATAAGAGAAAACATCACGTCCTCCTACTTCAGCTCCTTTAATTACTTTGATCTTCCCTTGTCTTTCACATGAACCAAAAACAAGAGTAGAGCTTATCAATTATCATCAGCATCAGCATAACTTTGCTTCCTCATCATAATTTCAGTAAGCACAACAGAAGCATCAACAAGTAATTGGATATTACATTGTTCTGAAATCAATTAGCAAGAGACATCAAACTACCAAAACCACATAAATCACAAAAGTGTTCCAATTTCCAACAACCGCAAACCAAAAAGGTAGATCTTCTGGATAGGTAATGGATCAAAGAAAAAACCCATGAATCACTAAGACCTAAGACCCATTCACATTGTGCACATCAGAAAGATAAAAATTTAGCCTAGAGAGCGAAGAACTGGATCAATACAAGCTCCCAAAACATGGTAAAATCATCAAAAATATTCTTTTTCTACCTTCGATTGAGAAACAAGAAAAGAAGATTCCAAAAATACTTACAGTCTCTGAAGATCTTGAGAACAACTAAAGAAAGAGCGAAGCTTGTTTTTTAACACTCCGTCTTCGATTCGATCGTCTTGATCAAAAAAAAAACAAGAAAAAAAGAAAAAACTTCTAAAGCGAAATTCCAAAACTACCCTTACTCAAGTCTTCACGCGCTTGATCAAATCAAACGGGTTTGAAGTATCACACGTGGCGAAATCTGGAAGGTACAGTGGTTAAAGTCAAACAAACGGACGGTTTCTGTTTCATCTTTAATTGACCGAACCAAGATCACAACAGGTCTTAATAAAAAGTTGCGATCGAGACAACAACAAAAAAAAGTTGCTGGAGATTTTGAAGATGGCCGAACCAAAGAGGTAACGAAAATTTATCGTTTTTGATTGCTTTTATTTTAGTGAATCTTTGATGATGGTCACAAAAGATCTCTCTTTGATTTTAGTTTTGGATTTTGTAGAACCAAACATAGGCTAGGGTTTCTTACAGTGTGTTTTGGGATATGTTCTTAATCTGGGTGAAGGATTGAGGAAAGTGATATGCTTTTGATATCAATTGGTTCTTTCGGTTAAACCCTTTTTGATTGTTACCATTACTCAGAAAATTTGAGAGATTTAGGAGATTTTTGCTTTATAGATTTTAGGATACTTTAGCTCAATGATCATGACAGAGGTAGATACTGATTCCTGCTTCATCTTCTTTAAAGGTTTGTCGTTTTGAGTGGTCACTTATGCCATTGTGTTCATTTCTTTGGAAAGTTAGCAGATTGGATTGATTAGCCTGAACCCTGAAGTATGTTTCTCTTTTTTGGAATTTTCTTTCGCTTGTGTCTATAGTTTCCTCTATTAGAGTTGTGAATGCTTGCTGCATCAGAACGGTCCTTCAATGTGTTTATAAGATCAATTCTGAAGTCAATGGGCTGTGTTAATTTTGTGGAGGGATGTATATTCATAGATATGAAGTTCTAAGCCTTATATGGCGGTCTTTTATGAAGGAAGTGTAAAGCAGATCTTTCTCTACTACACCCATTGAAAAAGGAAATGGAAGAGGGAGGTCTAATTGTGTTAATGTTCATGGATTTTCATATTCCAGCAGAATTTTTAATAACTGTAAGATTCTGTGAACGATATTGTCTTTAGGTTAAGGCGTAGATATTGACTTTCTTATGTAAAGAGAGGTGACCCTCGTGTATAATCTAGTATAGTTTCTCATGGGATTAGCCTCTTTTGTGAAACATTAAGGATGTTTGTTTTTTTATGGCAGGGGGCGTGTTCAATGGGATGAAGCTAATATAGTGGAGATTGAATCTAACAAACCTGTTAGGCAGAAGATTACTGAACCAAAGACACCGTACCACCCGATGATTGATGATGATGGTTTGTCCATCTCTCTTTTATTTGGTTTCTCTTTGTTTATGCACAGAATTTGCGATATACATTTATATGCATATGACATTTTTGCATTTATTGTTGATACATGTCATCATCTAAACATATAAGTAAAAATAGATAGTATGTTAGACAGAAAGCAAAGCAATTGTAAGTGAAAAATTAAAATGCATATGACATTTTTGCATTTATTGTTGATACATGTCATCATCTAATCATATAAGTAAAAATAGATAGTATGTTAGACAGAAAGCAAAGCAATTGTAAGTGAAAATTATTTGCTTTTTAATTCATCTAGGAAGTTGGACGATTACTTATGTTTTGGGGGGAAATCTTGTACTTGCAATTGGTTGGTTGATTTTGAAATCTGTCATTCTAGATGTATAAGGTTAACTTGAATCAGTTCTGATCTTTTCTAATCCGTGAAAATAATTTAAACACTTTTGGTGTTTCCTGATTGATTGTGCCAGGTTCTCTGTCTCCTAGAGGAAGATCGTTTGATGAATGTGTTGATGATATGCAACGAGCCGAAGAATTGAGGATTGTTCTGAATGATGCAGCAGCTTCTTCCAGTAGAAATAGTAGCCAGGGTTCTGGTGGTGGTGGCTGGAGCTCGTCTGATGAAGAAGAAGCAGATCCGATGGAGCAAGATGAAGAAGGTCCACCTCAAAAACCAACAAATATACTGTCTTGTTTAGGTTCTTTCGTTAGCTCATCTCGATATATATCCGTTTTTTTGTGTGCAAAACACAGGTTCTGGAAGTGGGAAAAATGAACGTTTCAACGCACACAGAAAAGCACATTACGACGAGTTTCGGAAGGTGAAGGAACTGAGATCCTCAGGGTCATTCTATGAAGAAGAAGAGGAAGAGGATGATGGTGCAAAAGGCAGTAAATCAGAGGCAACAACCTCGCGACACACTAAAGGCGGAAACAAAGAGTTAGATGCAGCCACAACGGTATCAGGGATGTCTTCTTCATCCCCGAGTTAATATAAACCTCTCTGTTCAATCAAATGTGTGCTCTGCTCCAGGTTTTACAGAGCTCTCTATCTCAACTAATCTTCCAGAAATGTAAGAAGAAAAAAAAGAAAAAAAAACCATCAAAATTCTGAAATTATGTGATTGTCTTTATAGCATTTTGAATGCAATTTCTTACTGTCACTTTTGTTCTTCCATGTTCTTACATTGTAGCATGTTCTTTTGTCTGATTATCTGTGTCTCCTGTTTTGTATTCTGGTAGACATAAAAACCGAACCAAACCGGAATCTAATTATCTGAATCAACCGGTAATAGAATTTTGTAAATGTGGTCCAAATTGCACGATATTAAGATGATACATAAGCTGAATTATTCAACATCAATGGCGAACAAGAAAACTCAAGAAATGGCGAATCTATCTTCTCAAATCTGTAACCAAATCTCCTCCGTCTTCACCAAACCAACCTCACCATATCCACCACCACTCGATCTCCTCGTAACAGAACTCGCCGCAATCTCTCGCAACCGCAACAACTCTCGTATCTTCCTCTACGGTGTCGGACGCGAAGGTCTCATGTTAAAAGCCTTCGCGATGCGTCTCTTCCACCTTGGTCTCTCCACCCACTTAGTCTTCGACATGACAACACCACCAATCTCATCTTCCGATCTCCTAATCGCTTCAGCTGGTCCTGGAGGATTCTCAACCGTCGATGCGATTTGTTCTGTAGCTAAATCGAACGGTGCTAAGGTTATACTCATCACTGCGGAGCCAGAGATAGGTTCTTGTGTGAAGCATGCGACGGATGTGTGTTATGTTCCTGCTCAGACTATGGCGAGTGATATCGGTGGTGATGCGGCGGCGGAGATGGAAGAGAGACGGTTGTTGCCGATGGGAAGTGTATATGAAGGAGCTTTGTTTGTGTTGTTTGAGATGGTTGTTTACAAGTTGGGTGACGTTTTGGGTGAGTCTTCTGAGTCGGTACGTGCTCGTCACACTAATCTCGAGTGACGTAAGGAATTTGATTAGCATGTGGTGTTGTTTTGGTGTTTTGGTTGAGAAATAGTTGCTGTTTTTTAGTTTGGGTCCTCTCTGTTTTTTTTTCTAGTTGATTATATTTCTTGCTATAAAATAAATATTCCAAGTATATTTAATTTTAATTTTTTACGTTGTCCTTTATTTTTAAAGTTTACATTTTCTACCCACTTAATTTATGTTTAGAATATCCAATAAAACTATATTATTTAGAATAAATTTCATTACAACACATAAATAGAAGATCAAATGATTAATAAATTTTTATTCAAGCATCAATATTAGTGTATTTCCCACAAATGATCAACTAATACATTTCAAAGTGAGAAAATAAGCTTCTTTGTGTTTGATTTATCATATATCGAGCAAAAAATATTAAAAAACGAGTATTTTCATCCTTGATTTAAGGCTGGATCGAAAGAGGATTGTTTGGTTGACTGAGTGAGTCGATTTGATCCGACTTCAAATCAATGAATTTAAAATTCATACAAAATAGATAAACAATTTTTTATTATTATCTCATGTTACTAAATTCACACAAATTGAGTGGCTACAAATATGAATAGTCTCACAGGAATTAGAAATTTAACAAAAGACGATTTTGAGAATCATTTGCATTTGGCTGAGAAAAAAAAAGAAAAAAAAAAAGAATCATTTACATTTGTTCGTAAAGGCGTCCTAGCAAAGTGCAACACATTTTGCAAAAGATATGAAATGAAACCACCACTCTAGCTAAATGTTGTAATGTGAGTCAATTGAGGAGGAATAACCTAAAACGATCTTAGATTTCATTAATAATTTTTTTAAAAACTCTTGGTATCTTTTTAGTTTACCTAACTTTTTTTTTGATAATTGAGAATTAATTCTTTAGTCTATTTTGTAATGGTTCTTTATTGTCTGAAAATTTTATATTGTTTGTCATTTTCACTGGCGCATCGATGATTTTTAGATTTGTTAACCTAAACAACAATCGATATATATATATTTTTTTCGAAAAAAAAAAACAATCAATATATATCACGTTCATAGTCACATTGGTTTCAATGAATTAATTGCAATTCTCATCATATCAAACTTTGTTTCTACTTCGTTTTCAATATGCTTATTTATATTTGTTATGACTATCTCGTTGGTTGGAAGAGGATTTTCTTTCCTTTACTCCCGCAAAATATTAACTCATGAGAGAGGTCGATGATTAGCTGGATCACATCCAAGTAACTTTTTGAAGATCAACCTCATTTGCATGATAAACCATTTTTTGAGCCCATCGGAAGAAGATAATATTGAATCGTTATGTTATTTGAAGTTGAACTTCGTTGAATCGTTCGTTGAGCAAAATTAGATATATATTTTTAAAAAAAAAAATTTGTCAATATTTTGGGTTTTTAAACCATAAATATTAAATAGTTTCTATTATAATGTTTGGATTGAATCGTTGAAAATCACGGTTGAATAATACAGAGTGGTGAGCAAAAAATGTACAAGATGCATTGGGATGCCACAATGTCTATGTATGTATTAGTTTCCCTCTTAGACACTTCTCTATGAATACAAGCTACACAAAATCTATTTCCATATCAAATGTATATGCAATTCATTTTCTAGAATTATTAAAAAATATAACCCTAAAAAAACAAAAAAAAAACATTTAAAATAGGCAATAGGGCAAAAAAATCTTATCGAAAATTGATATTTAAATAGGGTTTGTTCACAATCACAGCTAAGGCCATTTAAAAGCCCATCAGTCCAGCCCACTGGGCCTTTGCCAATTAAAAAAAAATCGAAATCTCGAAAACCAAATCAAACTCTGTTCTTGTATATTCATACTTCACATCTTCTTCTACCAGAGAGAGTCGAAGAAACAGAGTGCAAAAAAGAGTAAAGAACAATGCTTGAGCTTCTTGGAGCTTACAGGAATCTAACACTTCAAATCCTATTATCTCTCTTCTTAACCCTATTCCTCTCATTCTTCAGAATCTCAATCATCTTCCTCCACGGTCTCTGTACCTATACCCAACCTGAAAATCTCAACCAAAACAACGCCGGAAATGGTCTCCGACCCGCGATTCGACGACCATCTAGTACCGATGATCCAAAGTCCAATGTTGAAGTCAGAAGAAGAAACAGATCCAAAGATAAATCCGAATTCGACGAAAGCAATGCTCAGATCTTTCGAATTAAGCTCGATGAAGATCATCTCAGATCTCGAATGTATTTCACTGAGTACAATTCGTTTTTCGTGTTATTGTTCTTAGCTGTTTGTTGCTTTCTTCTTCAGAATTACTTCGGTGTTGAGGATAGTCATGGAGTTTTGGGTAATGGATTGATGTTTCCGCTTGTTCTTGGGTCTATAGCTTTGTGTAAGGTTTTCGTTGCTTTGGGGAAGATTTCGGTTGAGAGATCTGCTTCGAAGAAATCTGAGAAGAAATTGAGTTTGATTTTTGGTGTTTTAGGGTTTGTGTTTGGGATTATTATCAGTGCTGGTGTTTTTCCTAAAGGATTTGATTTTCAATTGGGTTCTGTTAATGCGTTTTGCTGTATTGTGATATCGTTTTCGATGGCTTGTATCGGTGGTTTCCTTTATATGCCTGCTGGGAGAAGTGCAAGATCGTTTTGGGTTGGGACTGATCAGATTAGGAGTAATTTGTCTATCATTTCTTGTGGATGGTTTGGGAGGATGATTCTCTATGTGAATTATATCGTATCGGTGTTCACTTCGTTGCTTTGGATTCATCCGTTGGCAGAGATTTTGGTGAAGAGAAGTGACAATGCTGCTACTAGTAGGAGTCAGACTGGGTTGGTTGGAAATGTAGGCATGTTGAGTGATGATTTTGTGAAGTTTCGGGTTTTGTGTTTGTTACTGTCGGGTTTACTGCAAGCGATTGCGGTTCGTCCTAACCTTCAGATGTTCTTGAACGAAGCAGTGCTCTCGTGGTATCAGAGATTACACGGAAGCAAAACTCCTGATTTGGAGTTTAGTCGGGCAAAGATGTTCCTTCACAACCACTACTTATGCCTCGTCGCTCTGCAGTTTTTGGCGCCGTCGGTTCTTGTGATTCTTTTCCTTGGCTTGTCTCAGATTGACTTGAGCTCTTTTGCTGTATCTCAACTGGTATGTGGTTCTTTGCCTTGTAGCGATTTCATTAAACAAGTCGGTTTGTTGATGTCTTGGTGGGTGCTCTTTGTTTGGTCGGGTTTTGCTTCAGCGAGTCTTGTTTTCTATCGTCGAGGTGTCTTGTATGTTTCTTGAGAAGTCTGTAGCGTTTTCCCACCATTTTTTTATGTATCAGTGGAAAATGGCAAAAGCACAACAACAAATCAGTTTTGCAAAATGTAACCTTTCGTTCATTTGTCTGTTTGTTCTACTTGCTACTCAGTCTCAAACTTTCCTACAGTCTCACAAAATGTAATCTTTTATCGTCTCTCCTACACTCTCACAATATGTTTCAGACAGAAACAAGATTAGGTCCTAGAGATTAAGCTAAGCAGGAATACGAAGAGCAGCTCTGATCTTGTGAATGGTGCAAGCGATGAGGTTGTTAACAGTTTCAACAGATTCCACGTTGAGTTTTGCTGTCGGTAGGCTGTTTACTAAAATCTGAAATCCTACAGTCAAGAGACATCCTTTGCTTTCATGATTCACCAAACCTCCATCGGTATCGAACTGATCAGACGATGATGATGATGATCCATCAGGCAATATCGAGAACCCTGATGGAAGAAGCGCCACATAAGCTGAATCTCCACCGCTCATAACAACATTCATAGATGGGATATCGACAGGCGCATATACCACTAGTGCACCAGAAGTGTCATTCCATGTCTCTTGCAAGATGAGCATACTACTCTCATTTTGATCCTTCCCCTGCAAATTGGTCTAATCAGTAACCAAGAACAGAGATCTATCTGGAATTCCATGAATAGAGAGATTTAGAATAGATTATAAACTCACAGCAGCACGAAGAAGAGAGACGCAGCTTCCTTCGCGTTGTCCTTTTGGGACGAGAAGCGTGTTTTCCATTGGAGCACCATTAGACAAAATATCCCACTGGTTTCTGCATTTACCATCACACAGAAACTCAAAGAGTCTCTGCTGAGTCACTGGTAGCCACAGGGATGTTGCGGCGCTCAGGACAATACCAGACGGCTCAAGACTCTTCCTTGTCAGTATCCTCATGTCCTGTCCCACGTTCTCAGCAAGAAGCTTCTCCCATTTGTGAATGCACGAAGCAGTTATGCCCGAGTAAAAGTTGAGCTTCATACGCTGCGCAAGCTTTAGTATACTCTTGGTTCCAGCAAGTGACAAACCTATCGAAAGATTCTTGAATGATTTCTCTCTTTCAAATTGCAACATTTCAAGATTCAAATGCAGAGAGAAAAGAAAGAGAACGAGACAACACCTGTGTGATCTTGAGAAGACAATAGGGTCGTGATGCTTTCGCATTGTCTCTGTAGAGTCGCAAGCCATTTGGTTGCGCCTAACCCAACCGAAGAACTGAGCAACGGTTGGTAAAGCGAGTGTACTTGACTCTCTTCATACTCTGAATGTTCTATCCATGTCACCTGTTGAAAGTCTATTTGTTAAAACCAAATGTGGGACATTGAGTGAATATAGTAGTAACTAAGTAAAACCCATTTTCTAAGAAATGTTACATAGCGATTCCTCTAATCCAGTATAAACAAAACAAGATATTTTTTTGTATAAATTATATATTATAGCCTAGAACTAGCTCAGACAAGAAGCAAGCTCTATCTTGAAAAGTGAACCCTTTAATATGAGTTAATATGTATTAACAAAGAAATAGAAGAATCTTTTATAGTTTTATACAAAAAGGCTTCAGGTTCTCAGGCTAATTGTCGACTCCTTTGTAATTAGTTTACAAGACTGACCAAACTCTTCACTATAAACAATTCAAAAAAAACTCACGCAGATCCAAGACATAAAAAATTGACAAGTTACCTTGGAGCAACCATTGCCTATGTCTTGTATGATGCAGCCTGAAGGAAACTTCTTAGAGCAACCATAAGACTTCAAGTACTCGTTTTCTCTGTTTATATCATAAGAAACATCGACCACCGCCCATAAACCATCTCCATGTTGCTTGCAATATCTAAGAAACTTCTTTTGTTTGATTGGAACTAATGGAGACATCACTTGAAACTCTGCTTGCATCTGCCCCAAACAAATGATCATTGAATATAGCAATGTGGCCAAAATATATAAATCTTTATGGTTCTTGAACAACATACCAATTGAAGAGACCCGTTTCTCGATCCATCAGTACCGTTCGATATCATTTCAACGGTTGATCCAACGGTAACAATACATTCAAACATTTCTGCCCATTTGTTCTGTTACAATCCAAAAGAAAAGATGAGATGTTAATTAGTGAGTGTGTGTATCGATAAAATACCGGTTCTTAGAGAGTATATAAGTTTCTCATACCGTGTCCATAAGAGTCTCTACTAGAGCCAAGCTATTGATGAGAACTAAACCAGTTTCTCTTGAACCTGCAAGATGGTTCATCGATTCTTTCTCAATCTTGGAGCTCCATAAAAGATTGTCCAATTCTGCTAACTTCAACAACTCATCCATAGCCTCCATGGCAAGATCCATAAACATCAGTGAAGTTCCACCCCTGACACTATGTCCTATAGGCAAATGCTGTGAGCCAATCCCACCATTTAAAGGCTGCTCAAGTGAAATAGACCCACCAATGAATCTGTTTGCTAAAGCACAAATCCTATCAAGCTCGTCCTTAAGCTTAGCGTTCTCAATCCTAAGTTGGTGCTGCTCAAATGAAACCTCACCAGGTATAACAGCTCCACCACAATCAATACACAGAGAACCTCTCATTGACTCTTTAAGGAAACTGTTTTCGAGACGCAGCTTTTCATTCTCTTGTTTGAGGATCACATTCTCATGCCGCTCTAGTTGCGTCTGGTCAATGTAAAAACCACAACATTCCCATAAAAATCATAACTTTACCATCAAAATTACAACTTTTAATTTCCAGTACTCATATAAAGTACCTTCATTTGTGTTCTTCTGTTCTGAAACCAAAACTTGATTTGCTTACTCTCCAAAGTAAGTTTTTTTCCAAGTTCCAACCTTTGCTTCTCATTAGGATGAGGACACTCCTTAAAGAAACTGCACTCAGAAAACAGCAAACAATATATAACTCAAAAACCATTTGATGAATATGAAAAAGTTAGATATTCTTGAAAACAGAAACTTCTTACGATTCGAGTTCTTGAATCTGGTAAGAAGTGTGCCTATGATACTTTGTCTTCCTCTTCTTCTTCTTAGGACGTTGCTCTTGTTTATCCTCATCACCAGACATTCCATCAAAGCTATCATCACTCAATGATCTACTTTCAAACTCATCATCTTTAAGCTTTCCAAGAAAATAACTTGGATTGAAATCTCCTCTAGACATATCAACATCAAGATCACCATTCATTTTCCCTTTCTGCAACAAACATCAGACAAGAATCTAAGTTATAGAGTAAAAACAGAACAAAAGAAAAGAAAGACACCAATGGACAGAAGAAAAGAATGCAAGACTCAACATATTTGTATTGTCACTGTTTCTACTCTTCTCAGTGTTTACTTTGCTTGTTCATCAAGTTTCATACCTTTCAATCAAATCAGAAAATCTTCTGACGGCCAAATGAGATACTTCTTTACTCTATCGTACGAGTGAGATCAGCAAATGAAAGAGAAAAGATCTTTCCTTTGTTATATCATATGACTTGTCCCCTTTAAGTTTTTTTTAACTCAAAGGGCCCCAAAAACTCAACTTGTACCTTTGACCTTTTAATCTAATTTCTTCGAAGAATATATTAGAAAGGTGAAAAAAACCAAAAACGAAACCCTAGTTTTACTCGGACCAAAAAACAAAAAAGCTTCGATTTTGACCAAATGGGTTTCTACTTTTGTCATTTTCCCTCAAGATTTTGACTAATTAGAGAGAAACAATAAAACAAAACCAGCAACTTTTTCTAACCGAGGAAACCAAGCCTTGAGCTAAAAAGCCTAAAAGATCTCTTTGACAAAAAAAAAGCCTAAAAGATCTACACTTTGACTCTTCATCAATTTAAATTATTTAAATTTTTACCTATAGGTAACCCTAACATAAAATATAAAATTCGTGTTTACAATTTAAAATTTGTATAACCAATGTAAAAGAGTCTACTATATAAATTTTTTAATGTTAGCTAAATAAAGACAGAGAGAGATGAGCGTGTGGCCCGAGCTCGTGAATCGTGATGTCCGCCGAGCGTTTCAACCTCCACACACGCTTTGAGGTAGACTATTAGGGATGTTTTGGTCATTTTCTGGCTGTGGTTTTAATTTTTAATTTTACAATTTTCGTGGCAATTCTTGGAGAATAATTGAGATGACAAAACCTCTAATTCGACATGTTAATAATAATATAATATATGTAATACATTTTTGATTTATTTTTCATTTTTTCTTACAGCTACCCCTGATTTTTAAATTATCAAACGAATTTATTAAGAACCAAAAGGTTCCTTTGGTCATACGAATAACCATTTAATTAAACATACTTTTGAAATGAGTGATTTGTGATATACTGCATGTATACAAATTATAAATTGATAATATAACTCAAATCATTTATAATTTCAGTTCAGTATTATTCATTTTTATTCGAAATCCATTGGTTTTACAATAACGAAAAAAAACCAAAGAAAGAAAAGAAAAACAACAACTCAAACTTTGAGTTTTTTTATTCTTAGATATCCATCTCCTTTATTTCCATCCATGCTTCTGATCCTGTTCAATACAAAAAAGAAAAAAAGAAAAAAAAGAAGAGATTTTTAGATACTACACATATATATGTATGTGTTTTAACGTTATATGGTATGTTCTTACAAATATATAGCGCCTAGAATTTATATGGGAGGATCCATATCAACTGCATGAAAGTGTAGGGATGTTGCAACGAGAGGGAAGCCTAGAGGCAATGCGAAACGTGTTGCAAAGGCATTCATTTGGCACTGCCTCAAGAGCATTGCAACACTCAGCACTCGGGTTGGTCCTGTCAGCTCCGGGAACCACAAACTCACCACACACGTTCAGTCCACTCAGCTGTGCATTGCAGCTCTGTCCATCCACCACCGTTGCTGCCACCACCAGGACCAGCGCCACCATCACTACCGCCATCATGAATGACTTGGAAGAGTTGCACGAAGCTGCCATCTTCTTCTTTCTTTATCTTTATGCGATAAGAAAATATGATTTTGAGAATGTGGAGTGTTTGTTTGATCTATTTAAGTGTTTAGGGTTTTATTGTTGTTTATATAGAGTGGAGGTGGATTGAATTTATGGTGAAGAGGGTTTAGGTTCGTCATTTGTGAGCTACCTAACGATAGAGATCACGTTAAGCTGCATGCACTTTTTTTGTGTGGGTGCAAGAGAATATGCATGCTTGTGATTCCTTAATTTTTATTGAAATATTAATTTATATACATGAATATACATATGGTATTCACTATAAGAAACGGATGGAATAATTTATATATATACTTTAAGAAAATGTAATTCTGTGGAAATACTGTATGTATATATATATTTTTAATGTTAATTTATATTTATGTGTATATATGATAAATGGAGATCAGACTAGTTGATTTTTCTGAATGCGATTAAGTAGTTGCTTGCTAACTAGAAGAGGAGCAGTGGTGGTGAAATTGCAAATTGAATCAGTCCATAATTTGTAGATTATACCATTTCCATTGCAATGAGAAGCATATCTTTTACTTGGTTTCTAGATGAAAAAGCAAGGAGAAAGTCAGTGATGAGAGGAGATCTAATTGGATTCATCTTTATTTTTACTAAACTAACAGTGATGAAAGATATAACTTATCCAAAAATCATAACATTTTTCTTTAAAAAAGAATTTATTTGAGAGATAAAATTTCAAAAGGTATCAATATAGTTTTCTTTCAATATATATCTATATATGAAATTATTATGTTTACTATATATACACATTCAATTAAGAAAATTAAATTTCTCTGGATTTTAAAGCATAAATATAATACATATAAGATTTTGATATGATGTGATATCCATCTGTAGTATCATCACAATTTATTATTTACACAAATTCAACATGTGTTCTATATGAAACTTTTTAGTTGATATAATCTATGTTAGATATAACGATTACCTAAAATAGCTCGCAAGAAAAAGCTTAAATATGTTGATTATAAATAAATTGTTGGGAGATGACAAAGATCAAGGGTGGGAGTAGTCCTTTTATATTGATTAAAAGAAACTTAATTAGTCTCTTGGCCATCTTCAAAGTAAATCGATGTTTCGCGGTCCTGCTAACTTTCATGGGTGTCAAACTTGTATAGGTAAATTTTACATCAAAAGATATCTGAATCAATTATGAATTATGATGTGCTTCAATCGCACTATATACATGTTAGTAAGGACCAAAGCCTGAAACATATGCTGGTTTATATTTTAAGCTCGAAAGGGACTTTTAGACTAAAGGTTTTTCAAGCTTAACTTTGCAAGTACTTGCACAGTGTTCGGTTTGAGAAAAAATTTCCAAGCATAAAGTAAAGTTGATTGAAAAAAATCAATTAACTACGTTTAGTGTACGTTTTTTACTACATGTATATTTTAAAAATTATATTAATCATGATTTCTTACATTATATTTCTTATATCATATGATTTCAAAACGTATAAAAAATAAAATGTAAGAAACCATGAGATAAGAGTGTTTTTATGTAGTTTGTTATTAAAAAATGTTTAAATAATTGCTAAACTTACTTTTGTTTTTAAAATATGAATTGAAAACACATTGTCAATAAACTTCAAACATCATTTCTAATAAATTTATTATATGATAAATAAATGTTGTATCACTAATGCTGATGCTTTTTTTCTTTTCACTTTAACCTATAGTAAATTCTTCGTACCTTCGTCGTCCATGTTGTTGTCAGTCGCAGTCGCAATTTCGTTGTCCGTACTGTTCTTGTCCATTCTTTCACCTACATGATGTTCCATCGGTAACTATAATGACTACTATAGTTGTTATATTCATTTATAAGTTCTAAAAAGAAACATACATTCTTCATGTAAAATTTGACAACTAATTTATCGAGAATTTGTTTTGCTTTCTTACTAAATATTAGACGAGTGGAAGGTTTTACGGCTATAATAACTATGGCAATAGCTCCCCGGACCAGTATACACTTAGACGTAGTTCCTCAGATATCTCATTACATAGTTTTTACAATGAAGTATGTACTCTGTCAACTTGATGCATACATAATATTAAGACTTCTAACAATAGAACATGTATATTATCGATACTCATTAGCACTATTATGAACGAGCAGGGTTTGAATGAGGTAGAAGCATCAGTGGGAGACGACAATACAGGCTTACCAGAATGGAAAATATCCAAATTACGAACTCATAAATATGGGAAAAAACCCAAATTCAGGTGGTGGTGGCAAAAGAAAAAGAAGTTTGTTGCCGATGATTCCCAGTACGATCATATCACTAATTATCTTTTTGGTCTTCATTTTTAATTTAAAATCCAATGTGTCTATTATTATACCAAAATTTAATACACATAAATTTATGGTTACTCTTGGTTAATGTGAAGTATAATCTTTGGTTTGGGTGATGCTATTGTAGGTGTACGATATGCCTAGTCGACTATGAGAAGGGAGATAAAATAATGACTTTGCCATGTAATCATATCTACCACAAGGATTGCATTTTGCATTGGTTCAAAGAAAACAGGGTATGACATAAAGATTGTCTTTATAATATTAAGAACTGCATGTGATCACTGTGTGTATAATATGTAGCTGCGATAATAGAAATACACAAAAGGCAATTTTTGTTTGCAACATGCGAAAAAAAAATCTCATTTAAGTATTCTAATGAAAATGATATTGTCTTCTATTTGCAGGTATGCTGCGTGTGCAAACGAGAGGTTTATTAATATATTAATGCTAATTCTCGTCGGAAAATAATGATTAATTAACAATGTAATTTGGTCATGGTAAATTCATTAGATATAGATATTAAGTATATGAATTTTTTCATCCATTGTGATTATTTATTATTTGAGGTGTTATCTGCGCGAGGTGCTGAAATTAAATATTATAAAAAAACAAAATAATTGCTGAAAATATATAATATTGATATAATTTAATAAAAACAAGTTTTATCTACGTAAAAAAATTCGTATACAGAGTTGAAAAGTAAAATTATTGTAACTCAAGATCAAAAATTAAAGTTTATAATTTTAGATGTTATTTTTTGTAACTCGCAACATTGTTCGTTAGGAACCGTCTCGTTGAACGGACAACTTCATTGGTGATGACCTTCATATAAGTAATGTTCAGGCAACAGTTAAAATAATTTGGGTTTCTAAAAAAAAAGTCTTCGAGTATTTAGAAATGATTTTATTTGATTTTTTGAATCTATATAGATAAATAGATTAAATAAGGTATAATGTTGTCTTGCCTTAATTTAATAAGATATAAATTATTTTTGTCGAATCTCTTTATCTTCCAACTAAATTTGGACATCTAATACAATTGGATAATTTGACCCCAAGAAAAAAACAATTGGACAATTTAATTTTATTGTTTTTAGTTTTTTTTTTGGAAAAAAGATGGCTGACTACACGAAGTATCCGCGAAGACATGGCCACACATGCAAAGTTTAATAATGGATCCTAAACTACATGAACTATATGTATCGCATGCCCACATATACGAACTATATGTAGTCATGTCGCCAACATCACGAACATTTTTTTCTGGCACACTTTTCGCCGGAATCCGGCATTGACCAGTTTGACCGGCGTTGACCAACATAAATATTAAAAAAAAAAAATTAGTTTTTTAATATTTAGAAAATTATGTTATTGTATAATATTGTATAATTAAAAAAATATATCCAATATTCAATATAAAAATCTTCTGTATATACATTCAATGCCTTGATTTCTATAATGAGTTAGTTCCAACAATTGCAAAGCTAAACTAAAATAAAACAAAAATCCATTAGGTAAAATAATTATAAATAGAAAACTTGAAATACTCTCCAGTCAAAAGTTTTTTTATAATATGTTGTTAATTTTTTTTGTATTATTAAAAGAATTTTTTGTAATAATTTTAGATATAAAAATTAACAACATATTATACAAAAAACTTTAGACTAGAGAGTATAGAAAATTTCATATTTACAATTATTTTACCTAATTGGTTTTTATTTTATTTTTAGTTTAGTTTTGAAATTATCAAAACTAACTAATTATAAAAATCAATGCATTGAATATATATACAAAATATTTTTATATTGAATATTGTATATATTTTTTAATTTTATAATATTATAAATGATTCAATAACATAATTTTCTAAATATTAAAAAACTAAAAAAAAAATTTCTTTTTGAATATTTATGTTGGTCAACGACGGTCAAACTGGTCAATACCGGATTCCGGCGAAAAATATATTGGAAAAAAATGTTTGTGATGTTGGCGACATGACTACATATAGTTCGTATATGTGGGCATGCGATACATATAGTTTGTGTAGTTAGAGATACATTTTTAAACTTTGCATGTGTGACCATGTTTTCGCGGATACTTCGTGTAGCAAGCCATCTTTTTTCCTTTTTTTTTTGGAACATCTGAAAGTTTTATTAAATTATCGAGGCCAAATGATCCCAGTTATTTTTTAGTTATTTTTGTTTTAATTATACACATATCACAATCTAACTAATCATAATTATTTTAATCTTTTAAATAATTTATACTAACTTTAGATAGTATATTATTTTCCAATATTATATGGCATAATATATTTCTAACCTTATCCTTAATTATTAATTTCAATGAAATTTATAGTTATTATTTTAATGGTTTTACATGTGTTAGTAATCTATTTAATTCTAAAATCACTATATGTCATTTTATTTACCAACTGTGATCATTAACCAACTTTATAGGAAAAAAAAAGTTAAAACCTTTTGAAATCACTATATACCAAAATAACTGTAAGGAAATCTATGTATATTTATTAAAAGATTTGAGAATAGATTTTGATAAATGAGAAAGATAGTGGTATGAATGATTCAATGTATATATATTGGATCAAAGAGGTTAGAGATCAATTACCTTCTGTCATTCTAAAAATCAACAAAACCAATGTCTCAATCCTTAAATCAGGCGGCCATTGATGAAGCAATTGCACTAGGAATAGATTTGCAGTTTGATGATTTATACCTAACGATTAACGACCCGGATGATATCGCATTGAAAATCAAACAAAAAGAAGGTAAATCAATTATAAAGTTTCTGTAAAATATATCCACATATCTTTATGAGCTTATTGTTGTATGAATTATGTTTTATAAAATCATTAATTACTCCTTTTTTTATATTTTATTATATTAAATTTAAATATTGAATTTTTTAAAACAGAAGCGCTTTCCATACAAGCTGATGAAGAATATGCAAAAATGTTGCAATTACAGGAAGATGAAGAATTGGCAAAAAATTTGCATGCCATGGAAGGTGATATTTGTATGTCTCATGATTATATATATATATATATATATATATATATATATATATATATATATATATATATATAGCATTTAAGATTTTGTCCCAAAAAAAAAAATATAGTAGCATTTATGTATAGGGTTTTTACCATCACATTTTTTTTTTTTTACAAATAAAGAAAAGTAAAGTAAAAGAAGCACATGATTGGACTTTAATTTTCGACAATTAAAAAAAAAGATTGGACTTAAATATGCACAAGATTTTTTCATGGCTTTGCAGTAATTTTTATATATTACAAATGCTAACGTTCTTTATATTTTATGTTTTCTTCAATCTGTAGAAAACCCTCCAAACATTCCTCAGCCTGATGTTCCTTCGGTAATGTCGTCTAGACTTAGTCAATACGACCCTCCGCTCGTGCTAGCTTTAAGCCGAATCGCTCCCTTTACCTGGAATATGAACCCTTGCTTGTAAACACGACTGTCGTCTAGACTTAGTCAATACGACCCTCCGCTCGTGCTAGCTTTAAGATAAATAGATTGTTGCATGTCTTTTTTTTTTTAAATCAAATATGTGATTTTATTTCTACTATACGTACGTACACTAGCTCGGTTCTTTTTTGCTATTAGAGAATTTATATCGCGGTTTTATATACACATAGTTCATGTAAAATTGATTATATTAGGCAAACCAATTGCTTTTAATTAAATTTCAGACTAGTAGAGGAACTAGTGGCCTTAACGATGGTGAGAGGCCTCAGGATCAGCCTACCCTTGTTGCTAATCCCATAAATTCAGAATCAAATAATTTACCTAATCAAACTGCTATTGAGAACAACGATCCCGAAAATGGGTTAGGAGAATCAACCGAGGAAGTCAGTAAAGAAGGATTACCAGAAAATATAATCTCGGGATTACCAACTCAAAAGTACAGTCGCAAAACTTGGTGGTGTTCAAAGAAAACTTTTGTTCCCGATAAAAAAGAGTAAGAGTCATACCTTTTTATATCTTTCAACTTGTTTATATCTAGTTTATATACATGTGGCTTCAATTTCTATATCGTCATTGCCATGGTTAGTCCATATCATTTATGGTTAGTCTTTGATTAATCCATGTAATTTGTGGTTATGACTATGATTCTAATTTTGGTTGAATTTTGTTTGTGTGATATTGTAGGTGTTCCATATGTATAGTCGACTATGAGAAGGGAGATAAGATAACTATCTTACCATGTAAACATGCCTTCCATAAGGATTGCATTTCAAATTGGTTAAAAGAAAACAAGGTATGAACCTAATTAGTCCAGTCTTACTATTTTTTTTTTTTATAATGAAACGTTAAATTAAGTCTTAATATTTTTTCTAAGTAAAAAATATAAAACATGTTCCCACCTAAATATTCCAATGTTGGTGATATTGTTTTGTTTATGCAGGTATGCTGCGAATGCCAAGCCGAGGTTGTTCCATAATGCTAATTCTCATGGGATAATAATGATTTAACACTATATTAAGCTAGGGTTTTGTAATAATGTTCTAGCAATTTCGTGAAAATTTAAAATCATTTAAAAGAGCAACTAATATAACAATTTTAATTTATAAAACTAGTGACCTTGAAAGCCCATTTAAACCACTACACACTTGATACTTTTCATTATTTTTTTTATTTCACTTATTCATTATTACAACATTATTACTTGGACAATTCACATTATTCATCACATAAAACCAAGAGTAAAAGTACTTATGCAAAAACATAACAAAAGATGCACATTATTTATTTATTTATTTTTTTTCAAAGAAGATGCACATTATTTATTACATAAAACCATGAGTAAAACGTGTGCAAGAACATAACAAAGATCCAAACGTACGGTGCTTGCGTCTACATTTGCGGCCATAGTGTTTTAGCAAACGCTTAGAGTTTGATTAGGTAGGGCGACGAGTTACAATAGTCGCAAAAGCACGTGAACTTAATATGACCGTCTTCCTCTCCGTGTTGGCATCTTCCGCCTTTAGCCCCCTTGTCTTGGCGACACTTTATATAACATACTGACGGAAATATCAAAATTGCACAAAAGGGGAAACCAACATCACCTCCATATTCTTTCAAGCAATCACTATCTTGCGCTTTTATCTCTGGCATTTCTGTTATAAACACAAACAAAAATAAGCACATATCATGAATCTTCTGCATGCGATAAAATAAAAGTACTTTCTTAATCACGAAAACAAAACTTGTAAACTTGACTGCAAACGTATACATATAAAGTTATTAACAAATAATGTCAAACAACGCAAAGTAAGTTTACTTACCAGAGATAACTAAGAAGAAGACGAAGAGGACGGTAATGATAGAACTGGGTTTAGTTGCCTTGGACATTCTGTCTCTGTGTATATCAATTTTGGTTTGATGTACTTGGACCTTGGTGTTGGTGGATCTTGAGAGCACAAAATCCCCAAAATAGGAAGAACTCAAACCTTAAATTTGATTTCCTCTTCCCCAAATCTTGATTTCCATGACGAAACTATTGGTTTATCAAACCAGTCATGCACACTGGATGTCAAACCAGAGGTAAATAGCACCACCTGCATACTATCTTTCTTTGAGCCTGAAAAGCCATTGATAGACAAAGATATGATGAAGTAGAGTTTAGAAACACTCTCTCTGGCATCATAAGACTGAACCAGTGAAGGATGACATAGTATTAATAGCAGAGGAAGATGGGTTCTTGTGTTTCGATCTAGAAGATCTTCTAACAGCTGACTCACTAACAAACTTAAAAACATGATGAACCCAAGTGATCAATTCAATCTCTACAACATTCTTACCTCAACTTGTTAGTAAGGGTATATTAGGATCAAGTTCAAATGTATGTAAAGCATGTGAAGAACATATATACCAGTTTTAAGTAAAATCCATGTACTCAAATTACTCTTTGGTTCTGTTCAATTGCACATTCTACAATAAGAACATTCTCGATCTCGAGCGATTGGATAAGATAAATCTCGAGGACGAGAAAAGGAAAACCTCCAGGATTTAACGATCGTACCGTACTTGGATCTGATTTCAGTAACGTGAGAGTATCGATTTTGAAGAAATCGAAGATGCACAATTAAATCGGAACAATCGACTTAGAGTCTCAAATTTATTAATTAATAACAACGTTGCGTTTAAACCATTCAAGCCTCTAATTCTATGGAAAATTAAAATAATATAAATTTGAAAAATTATTTAACATAAAAAATATCTATGTGGCAATGTTGTGTCCCTTTTATTTTACAATATTTTATCCTAAATTTTATACAAATATTAGAAGAGTATATATAATCTATCACCAAACTGTTTTGGTTACAATCTATCACTAATTAAATCATTTAAATAAATAATTTAAAATTAAAGAATTGCAAAAGACAGGCTTTAAAACATAATCAATAAAAGATTTTTTACTATTTTATAAATAGATTTAGTAATCATTTTCAAAAGCATATGTCAATAACTTAAAAAGAAACATACATCCCATTATGGAAAAAAGAAACCCAATTTCGTATGTATGGTGTATTTCTAGCAAAAAATAAAAGTCAAGGTTGTGAAAAGGAGCCTTAGCATTTTACTATATAAACTTTGAAAAAGAGTAAATCTGTGGAGCCAAAAACAAAATTCAAATATCACTCATATTCAACAGGCGGAACAAAGCAGCTTTTAAATTGATATACTCTTTTGTTGCCGTCACTAATTACCATCATATCTCGCAAGAGAAAGCTTTATTCAAGTTCTTATTTTTGAGGATCGAGAGATGAGAAAGATTATGGTATGAATCTCTTGTGTTGATTAAGAGAAAACAGATCATCAAAAGCATCTCCGGTACCTCTTTCGCTAAGAAATTCGACAAAATATCTATGTCTCGGCTTGTAAACCAGTCGTCTCTCGATGAAAATATTGCAATCTATTTACAATATGAGTTATCAGAACTGACGGTTAATGATTATGTTATTGGTCGGGAGATTCAACAACAATATCAAAATAAATTTATATGTAATGATGCTGCTATTGCTTTAGAGATGCAGCAAGAAGAAGGTAAATAAATCGTTTATATATATATATATATATATTTTTAGTTTTCAATAGCAAACTACTTTTATGATTTTGTTTGATAGAGTTTGAAATTCCCACTATCAACAAAGCAATGATCGTACTTTTACCATCTCTTATATAATGATTTTTTTTTTCTGAAATCGCATATAAAATGATTTAATATTTAATTTTCTATGTGATTTTTGTCATATAACGAGAATGACCTTGTTGTTGTATTAAAATTTTACAGTTGCTTGTGTGCACTCTTGCCTACATGATGATGAAGGATTGGCAAGAACGTTGCAAGACTTGGAGGGTAATATATCTTTTTATGCTTTTATATACTTTGTTCTAAAATCCCTATACACATCAGAGAGTATATCATCTTTATAACGTAATAATTTTGAGTATTATTTTTTATTTTAGTACTATAGTTAGGTGTGGAAGTTTCAACTTTAATGTTTCCCTGATGATGAAAACCATGATATGCCTTTGATTAACTTAGTTAGGGCGAAAAAAAGAAGAATCATAAACACAAAAAAAAAAAAAAAAAAAAAAAAGAATCATAAACGCTTAAACTAATTAACCATAATTTATGTTTTTGTAAAACTAAAATAACATACATATTCCAAAGCCTTTAATTAGGGACCTATAAATCGTTTAATGGTATTTCGAATTTTATATGTTTTCCAGGTAATCTGCAGCCCTCTCTAAGCGATGATGAAAAACTTGCTAGATATTTGCAAGAACAAGATGAATGTAAGTATATCATTTTTTCACCTAATGCTTTAATTTCATAATTTTCACTGACTTGACAATAATTTTGTCATTTACCAATTGAAAATGTCGTATAATAATGCTTTACTGTATTATCTATCATACCTAGCGGCAAATAATACGGACGATGATATTCAAGAAACCCATCACCATCATTACCAACCCATGCAAGGTATATATCAATTTAAACATCGAGTTCATAAATTGAATTACATAAAGTTAATTGCTTAGTATTTTCTACTTGTTCAAAAAGAAAAAAAAAATGCAAGAGTGAATTGTATTTCGTCAGAAATATTTTCTCATGACTTTGTTCGATACTTTTTACGGTAACACTTTTATATTTCCTTCAATCTGCAGTGAATCGTTCATACATACCTCAACGTGATGCTCCATCGGTAATAATGATTTTTTTAGTTGTCAACTTCTGAAAATTAATTACTCAAAAAAACTTACATAGTTTTTTTAACCCGGTATAGCTAGGGACTTTATACATAGATAAACAACGAGTATATCTTTATTTTCATTAAATTTAAGGTTTTATGATTAACCGAAAATAATTTCTATATTTTTCTTAACCATGCGGATTGTTACATATCACTCTAGTAAATTGATTATTTATTGAAATAACTTTCTTTGGATTATAATTTAGACTAGTAGAGCCTTTTTTGACTATGACGATGGTGAGAACTTCTCGGGCCATCATACCCATATTCGTAGTCCTTCTAATATCTCCCACAATCCTCCAGATAATGAGAACATTGATCCCGCAAGTATGACGTATGAGGTATTTACCGTGCCAACTCAACATTTTCATTCATATATTTATATACGTGGTTTATGATCCAGAAAATAAATCTTATATATCAATGTTGTTTTCTTTTGATTTGGGTTAGCAGGAATTATCTGAATTAGAAGACTCGATTGGAGATGTCAGTAAAGGATTATCGCAAGAGAGAATCTCTCGATTATCGACTCATAAGTATGGTACTAAAACCAAAACTTGGTCCTGTTGGCTTAAGAAAAAGAAGTTTGTTGCCGATGATTCTCAGTAAGATAATTTTACTGTATCTTTCATTTTGGTTAAAAAGTTTTTGTTCCTCATTTGGATTTTTGCTTGTTACTATAAGCCAAATTAATTAAGTTTAGACCATGAATCTAATTTTGGTTTGGATAATATTGTAGGTGTTCGATATGCTTAGTGGACTATGCGGAGGGAGATAAGATCACAACTTTGCCATGTAAACATATTTACCATAAAGATTGCATTTCACAATGGCTGAAACAAAACAAGGTATGAACATAAATTCAGTCTAAATGTTTATTTAAAAACAAGTGTATATATCTACCATGTATTGTGTAATGTACAAAAGATATTCTCATATAAATATTCTAATCAGTCTAATATGTATATCTTTATATTTTCAGGTATGCTGCGTTTGCAAAGCCGAGGTTTATCCATAATACTAAATTTCGTCGGACCAACAATCTATAATGCTCGGTTTAGAATTTTTTTTAAAGTTATCGTTCAATCATTCATCCTATATTTTTAAAGTATCACCATTAACTAGATGAAAACTCGTCCCTATGCATAAGTTTATGGAGTATATTTCAAATGTGTTTTATTGATGTCAAAACTTTTTGGCATTGTGCATTGTTGGTATGGAATGATATAATTAATAGTGCTGTCACAACTAGTAAAAAATTGGTTATATGTTATTAATTATTGAGTCATTATTCATTAAAAAGGTGTGATTTTTGATTTGTTTCAAAAAACCGAAAGCAAACTCCAATTAAAATAGTAGAGAATTAATTTACAAAATTTATACACATATGAAAACCGGAAATATCAGTAGTAATTAATGGAGATTATACATGCATCAAATGATATCTTCACACAAACATGAAGCAAATATATATGGCGTGCTAATAACCTCTTTATTTGAATCAATCAATGTCAATAATTACCAAAATAACTCTATAATAAAGGCTTCAGGAACATTAACCAACAAAAGTAAGATTATTATAAAATGGTTGAGTGATGAGAAAGATAACTATCTGAATCCTTGTGACAAAACATATCAATCTTCGAATACAATCTCTCAGGTCGTCTTTTTTCCTCGTTATAACATGCGTGTGAGGATGCAATCGAATCAGATGGAAATGGATGAAGCCTTTGCGGCATCTTTGCTGTATGATGATCTTCCAGAATTGAGTAACGATACAGTTACTAGTCGGCAGTTTCAACGACCACAAGAAGGTAAATTGTTTATAAGGTTTGTCGATCATAATGTGGACCATTATCCGACGCGGTTCGGTCAAGTCCGTTTTCGTTTTGATGAATCATTTAGAATCATTGCTTATTAAGTAACATTGAACTTGTTATCTATATCATCCAAATTGTTTGGTGATTAGTTAAAATCATTTTTTTGGTTAAAATATTAATTATAATCTGTAATGAACCGTTCTATAATTGCTGATGAAGTGGTCGCAAGAGAATGGCAAAATATGCAAGGTATGAATAAATCAAAACGACAGTATGAATGGACTTAAGCAATAAAAATTCTTCATACTCTAGTCTTACCTAAAAGAATAAGTGTTAGTATTAATCTGAGTCACATCAAAGTGCAATAACTGTATATTTAGAATGATGTGACTATAATAAATATTTGGGTACTATCTATGCCATATACTATGTAATTTATTTACCAATATTATATTGTACACCTTTAGAAAAGGACTCTATATTTCATTATTTTTTTTTGCTAAATGTAGATTATTCTCTAATCTCCTTAAGCGATGACGAGAATTTTGCCAAATCATTACAAGAACAAGAATGTAAGTGTATCTATTATTTTCGCATCTCTGTTTTTTTTTTTTGACGTATGTATACCACTTTCATATCTCAGTCGGAAATGTGGTTATATAAATTATATATGCGTTTTGGTTAATGTAAAATATTGCATGTCAAAATTGATCAAATCCCAAGATTTGGCGAATCATGATGCGTTAACGGACGATGTTACCCATCAATTCCAAGACCTATATGGTATTAAACGTAGAATTTCAAACTTTAAAAATAAATTATATTTTTATATAAATGAAACTTATTTTATACGTACGTTTCACTTGTAATCTCTAGTGAACCGTTCGTCGTCCCATCAACAAAGTCATGTTCATGGCAGTTTCTCAGATGATTCATCTGACAGTTTTCTTTCTCCTCCTCCTGATGTTGATAATATGAGTTATGAGGTATATATATATATATTGCGACATAACTAATAACGATATTTATCAATATATATTGTAATATGAAAATTAAAGGCATGACGATCTAGTAAAAGAACTTTTGTTGGATGATGGCTTAACTCTTGTTTGGATGATTTAGGAACTGAATCAATTAGGAGAATCGATTGGGGCGGTCAACAAAGGATTGTCGAAGACGAGAATTTGCCAAATACCAACCCATAAATTTCGCACTGCCTCGTCGTCTAGAACGAACAATCACGTATCCGAAAAAACTCAGTAAGATCATAGTAAATATTTTTAGTTTAATGTATGAATAGCTTCCTAATCAATATTGTGATCACTCTACAACATTTTGTTTCTATTTTTGTTTACTGTTAATATGTTTTATATATATATATATATATATATATATATATATATATATATATATATAAGTTCCGGCCTAAATTGGAAGTTTTTTTAATCGGTTTGTGGAATATTGAAGGTGTCCGATATGTATAATTGATTTCAAGGAGGGAGATACGCTGTCGACTTTGCCATGTGCTCATATCTACCATGAGGAATGCATTTCACTTTGGTTAGAGCAAAACAAGGTATGAACACAATTCAAATTTAATTTACGTCAGTTATATAATGTACTGAAAGGTACCTACAATAATTAATTAGAAATATAGTTTAATATTTTTTTTTTTTGATGTTATTGTTTTGTTTATGCAGATTTGCTGCGTTTGCACAACGGAGCTTACACCATAATGCTAAGGGTATTTGCAAGATATGTACTCAGAAGACCAAAAAATTAACTGACACATATTGTCACTGTTCGGTCGTTACTGTATTGTCACTGTTCGGTCGTTACTGTAGCCGTAATGTGGACTCTTTTACCCCTAATCATTTAGCAAATGCAATTCATGACTAGAAGAAAAAAAAAAAAAACAAAAGTTTTAACTTATCATCTTTCTCTTGCTGTTTAACTTTTTCTTTAATAATCCATCTCTTTCATTTTCTGTCCTCGAGAACCAAATTCGGATAATTTCTCAACGGAAGATTGTTTGTAACAAAGAGTTGTCGTTAGAGTTCTTATTAATTTGTAATTTGCAAAACTAAATTGATTCCAGCGATGAACTAGGATGCTGAGATTGCTCAACAAACGGATTCGATTCAGGATCTTAAGGTAAGTCCGTGAGATATTGTTGTTGATTCAAGCGGGGATGGTCATGAAGCCATTGACGATGATGATGATGACGCTGCAACTTCTTCACATATGGAGCTCGATTCAGCGGTTACAAATGATGATGGTGATGTTAGGGTTTATGAGAGTGAGAGATCGGAGTAAAATAGTGTCGTAGGGAGTGAGGAAGAAGATGATATGAGTTACATGTCCTAAATAATTTGTTAACTGGATTTTTATGAGGTTTATTAAGCAAAAGAGGGAAATTGGTATCATTGACAGCAAGACCATGGTCTATTTTTCTGGGTTCGATTTCGTTATATGGGTAACAATATAATTAGCAACACATACAAAAATGATAACTTAGAAGTTAAACGTGATAACTAAATTATCATTATAAATAAGTATGCTAATATAAAAGTTATCGGTAATAATTGAATTATTAGAGTAAATAAACAGGTTAATATATAAGTTAGTTGATACCAATCACATTTTACCATGTTCATACAAATATTATTCAGATATTTAATATGTTAGCATGTTATCATTCTATATTAACATATAATTTGTAACTTATCGTGATACTACATTATTTAGCATGTGTCATCCGTATATTATTGTGTCAAAATAAACATTGTCGCCGCATATTTTCTTTTTTTAGTCAGTGGCATTTTTGTAATTAATCCAAAAAGAAAGGATAGTTTTGGTTTACATAATCTTTCTCTTTCCTA
Source organism: Arabidopsis lyrata subsp. lyrata (assembly GCF_000004255.2). Taxonomy (NCBI): domain Eukaryota; kingdom Viridiplantae; phylum Streptophyta; class Magnoliopsida; order Brassicales; family Brassicaceae; genus Arabidopsis; species Arabidopsis lyrata. The sequence goes on along the minus strand of NW_003302548.1, from coordinate 14,980,103 downwards.
CTTACCAAATTTTCAAATTACGGCAGATTTAAATCTAGTTTTTGGGTCAATTGTGGTTTTATATTAATATAGCCCTAATGCTAATGCATGTGAACAAAAAAAAGAAAAAACACATTAGATTTCCTATATAAATATATTTCCCAGCTTTCACATTTGTTTTTCAAATATGCAACCATTTTTAGCCTTTGCAAACTTTTCCTTGGGTTCTATTTAAATTTGTTTATTTGAGAAGAAATTGCAGCATCAATCTTATTAGTTAGGCCGATTAATTTTTGTGCGAAACTCTTTAGTAAAACATATGAATTCTATTTTCACCACAAAAAATTATGATATCAAGAAATTAAAATTTCTAAATTCCTCAAACAATATTCTTCCGCAAGTCACAGTCTCAAACTCTCAATTATTATAAAAGCCTCGTTTCTTTGGTGTTATGCTTTTTCTATGGTATATGTAGGTCACTGGCCTGAAAGCCAGCTTAAATAGAGGTTTTTGCAAAAATGTCCCTTTTTTAATGCTACTTTTCAAAAATGTCTTTTCTTTAAAACTTTATAAAAAATGCTCTTAAAAATATAAGATTTACCCAAATATGTATGTAACATTATTAAAACATACACAAACTACATTACAATGTATCTAAAATCTTATAAATACTTTATAAATACCTTATAAATGCATTTTAAATACCTTTAAAAACCTTTAAAATATCTTGTAAAACCTTTGAAAAACCTTAAAAATCCTTTAAAATAACTTGTAAAACCTTTTAAAACACCTTATAAAACCTTATAAATACTTGGATCCAGTCTTCAAGTAGTAGTTACAATCCATAAGTATCTTATAAACCTAATAAAACTTTATAAAAATTTCAGATTTAAAAATGAGCATTTTTGAAAATGGACATCTAAAAGGGGCATTTTTGAAAAGGGACACACCAAAAAGAGCATTTTTAACAATTTCTTTTGCAAAAATGCCCCTTTTTCAATGCCACTTTTCAAAAATGCCCCTTCTTTAACCTTATAAAAAATGCTCTTAAAAATATAAGATTTACCCAAATATGTATGTAACATTATTAAAACATACACAAACTACATTACTATGTATCCAAAATCTTATAAATACTTTATAAATACCTTATAAGTGCATTTTAAATACCTTTAAAAACCTTTAAAATACCTTGTAAAACCTTTGAAAAATCTTAAAAATCCTTTAAAATAACTTGTAAAACCTTTAAAAACACCTTATAAAACCTTATAAATACTTGGATCGAGTCTTCAAGTAGTAGTTACAATCGATAAGTACCTTATAAACCTAATAGAACTTTATAAAAATTTCAGATTTAAAAAGAGACATTTTTGAAAATGGACATCTAAAAGGGGCATTTTTGAAAAGGGACACACCAAAATGGACATTTTTAACAATTTCCCTATAAGATTTGACAGTTTTCCTATTTTATTATTAATATAGCTTAGACGTGATTCACGTTAATCAATTAAATAACGAATGTACCCAATGTTTAACTACTTTGATATGCAAGGTGTCTCTACTCCAACCATAGTAGTAAGTTTAAATCTAAATTTATCTACATTGCTCTATTGACATAAAAAAATTGTTAAGGACGGTAATCGTAGATTTTTTTTAATGGTTTTTCTACTGGTATAGTTACATTGGCTTTTTTTTTTTTTTTTTTTTTTTTTTTTTTTTTGAAAACGAGTTACATTGGCTATTGAAATTAAATTAATGGTCCACCATATACATTTTTTGTGAGTGGTTACATTTAACATCCGTGAATAAGAAATTTAACCACCCACAAAGAAATGACACAACCCACTTGATGATGGACTTCATGCTATCTACGTGAATGTATTTTCAGCCATTTTAATTTCAAATAAAAAAAACTTTTAATCTAATTTATTAAACATTTACAAATGATAAAATCAAAATTCAAATTCTCGCCATCCTATTGGTTAGAATGCGTTGGCCACAAACGCCATCAACTATTTATTTATAGATCTTTTGCACCCACTAGATCTCGATAGAAAGGTATTTTATGTTAATGAGAATTATAAATATGTTTCAGTTTGTAATGCAGAAAACTTATTTATGTAGTATTATGAGGCCCAAATGTTTTTGGGACGAAGATCAAATCGCTGGCTCGTGATACTAAAATTATATGAATGTTTCCTTTTTAATATGTGTACAACATGAATACTCTTTTTAATATAATGCAAACCATGTGTATAGCTTAATAAATAGTTAACCTTTTCTTATATTTAATTTCCTCTACCGGTAACTAGGATTGTGATATGATTAGCATCTTCCATGGGGACTAGTTTGTCACATGAAACCATACACTTTGAATATATTCCAAGTAAAATCCTTGCAACATGTCTCTCTTTTTCTTATAATAATGCTTAGTAACGGGTCCCTTTAGTAATAATTTTTTACATCGTAAGAACCCAATATAGCTCTACATTTATTCTTAGGACAATCAAATACAAAACAGGAAATCTATACTAGTATAATCGCAGCATTTTTTGTGACGGGTGGGTAAAAAAGTTTTCGGGTATATCGGATATCCGACCCATTTTAAAAATTCTTTCACAAAAAATTTGTTGGGTCGGGTTATATTTAACCCAACTCATACACCGGATATTCCATATTTAATAATTTAAATTTTTAGAAGATTTGATTAAGATTTATAATTATGATTCTCCTATCATCTTTGTTTGATTTGTTTTTAACTGTTTTGAATCATCATATAATATATAAAGTAAAAAAGAATCAATTTTTTTTCTGCATATACTGTGATTCGAAATTTTAAAAACGGACATATATTATCCAATTGACGAAAATGTGTGTTCAACGTTCTACATCGATTAATCCTACAAAAAAAAAAACGTTCTACATCGATTAAAATATTTAGACAATGATTCAAAATCATATCATAAATAAGAACATTAATAAAATAAATGAGTTTTTTGGCGGGATGGGTTTGGCGGAACGGGTTTTTGAATCAACAATAATAAAAAGATTAAAATATCATTAATCCGCCGCTTCAATACGGATTTAATCCTTTTTTTTAATACAAATCACAGGACGGGTAAATTACGGAACGGGTTATATTTCGGAAATGATTTATATGGCGGACGAATTTGAATCAATATTTATATACCGCTTTAATACGGGTTAAATCCTCAGTTTATTAATAATTATCTCGTGGACTCGTGGTATACCGTTACTTAATAACAATTGTAAACTATAATATAAATAAATATGTTATAAGGAGATATAATTTACAAAATATTTTTATACTAACTTTAAAATTAAATCATCCCGCGGTGTACCGCGGGTTAAAACTAGTTAATTCTTACAAAATTAAAAGTTTTTAATCCCATGGTTTTTTTTTCCCGGCAATAATCCATAGTTTTATTAATCTTCCGCTTTTTCAACTATATTTCTCATTTTAGTATTTTGAGCGAACTTTGTTATTTTAGTTGATATTAAATAAAATCATTGCCAGCACTGCAAAATCAGTAGTCCAACAAATATAGACGAAAAGTCGCAATAAATCATCGACTTCACATCGAATAATCTAGTAAAAAAGACATTGGAACTTTTTGATAGATTAGCGACATCTATAATAAGTTGCACCAAGTCAAAAATATTCTTACTAAAGAAACAATTAAATAGTTTCTGTTCACAAATATTTTCATTTCCCCATCCCACGTACATAATACCCTCTCTCTCTCTCTCCTTTAAAACCAAGAAAGCCATTAACTTCTCCCATTAGAGAAAGAACAAAAGAATCGTAAATATGTCAAACCCATCTCTTTCATCCATATATTTTCTACTTCTCCACCACATCAAACCCAAATCTTGAATACATACAGATCAAAGAAAAGGAAAGATCAAAGAGATTATCATATACTCGATATCATCCGATCTTTCATCTATGGGGGCGGCTTCATCGAGCATCGCTGGATCAGAACCTTTTGCCGGAAAGTTATGCGGTCTCGAAGATGTGCCTGAGAACTGTATAACGGCAATGTTCATGTACATGGAGCCACCGGAGATCTGCCTACTTGCTAGGGTAAATAAGTCATTTCATAGGGCGTCGAGATCCGATGCGGTGTGGGAACACAAGCTTCCTTGTAACTACAAGTTTCTGGTCCGAAGAATTCTTGAAGATCAACAACAAGTAGGAGAAAAAGAAAACCTTATCATCCGCAAGAAAGAGATCTATGCAAGGCTTTGCCGACCAAACCTCTTCGACGCCGGCACAAAGGTTCTATACTTCTGTCTTCTTTTTTTTTTGACAAATTAAATAATATTATTTTATGTTTTTTTTTTTTTTTGTGTGTGTTTACAATCTTTTGATATATTTGATGGTCAATTACGTCCCACTTAGATTTTTCTTGGGGTGTAAAAATATTTTCCTTCGGAGTGGTTATTAAAAATATATTATTTGGAGGATTTTTGTCAATATGTCTAATTTACCATACTATTTCATTTTATGACCAATAAAAAGTGTTAGAAAAGCTTCTAGAGACAGTAGAATATGTTCTGATGGGGGGGGGGAAAAAAAAAGACAGTAGAATATGTTCTACGAATCCATTGATAGGGTTAGAAATTCTTGCCTAAAGTATAATAGTAGTTATTCCCATCGTTCCTAAAATTTATTAAATTAACACATAAAGCTATTACTATTTTCCACACTTTTCCGTTTTCTTTTTTCTTTTCTTTTGAATTAAGCACCCTTTTGTTACATTTTGGGTTTAAAGTATCTACAAATAAGTATATCAAGACTTAGACAACAAATATTCTTTATAACCTAAACTTTTGTATCTTTTTTTAGTTGTAGGATTTTTCTTTTTCTTACAATAAATAGAATTTGTATGGACAATTGAAATAAGAATAACTGGAAAATGAATGGATCATAAAATAGTTTGGAAGATATTTTTGTGACTCAGTTTGCTTTCTTTGTGGTCTAACTCGGTTTCGTTACCAATTATTTTTATGCAGAGGAAATAAAATTGGAAAATATGAAAAAATTCTGGTTCATATTATAGATAAGTGGTTCCGCTATGTTTGGATTTGACTTGCAAATCATATCAAAAGGCTACATTTAAAATTCGGGCGAATGGGGATTGTCATGTGTGTACGAAAGAAGAAACAAAAAATGATTATTCATATCTTTTTAAAAATATAAAATAATTGTAAAAGTTGGCATGGTTGCGAATTTTTGTTTTTCTGTTTTTGAACAAAGGTTGCGATTTATTCGTAAATTAATATTAATATAAAAGTAAATGTTTGGATTGTAATATTGAAAAGGAAGCATGGCTGGACAAGAGAAGTGGGAAAGTGTATTTGGCGATATCACCAAAGGCAATGAAGATAACCGGCATTGATGATCGCCGATATTGGGAACATATTTCTTCTGACGAATCCAGGTCCTTTTACATCTCTCTCTCTTTCTTTTTATTTTTATTTTGATTTTTTTTTAAAAATTTCATCATAGTCAAAACATTTAGGCCGGACTCGAATTAGATATTCTACAAGAAAAAATCAGTAATTTTGACATGGTATGGCTATGTTTTTTTTATCGGATATCTAATCTTGGGATACATTTTGCTCCAAAAAATCGAATACCCATGATCTACTTTGATTTGGTATACTTTTAACTTAAAAACTCTCTGCTGATTTGAGTATTTATTAATTGTGCTTTAAACCTATCATTATTTCTAGTGAAAAAGGACTTTGTCAACATTTCTTTGTTTCCCTTTCAATGGTAATCATTGGATAATATAAACAAGAAATAACAATGTTATTATTGGCTATAAATCATATAAACATGCCATGACCTTGGTCAAAGTTGATGATTGCACATTTCGTATTCACACACTCTTCTACGACGAAACCTGAAAACATAAATGTCTATTTCTGTACTTGCATATTAATTCAATCGAGTTTAAAATAATAGATATAATTCACATCAAAATGTATATATAGTAGTAACCAAAGAAAGTAACCTAAGAAGGTAAACTGACAACAGCTTTTTCATGCAACAATTCGGTAAGAATTTCAAAACATACTATAGTAAACAAAAACTACTTCTCAAACGGAATTTTTAATGTTTCTCATGTCTCTTAGAAACGAGAAATATAGTATCATAACTCATGTATTGCTCAATTATCACAAACTTTTATGATTATAATTTTTAAATGAAATAATTGAGGGAATAAAAAATTGAAAATTAAATAATGTTCAGGTGATGTTAGATTTTGGTTTTCTCTAAGAATCTTAGATAGAAGATATTAAACAACACGTAAACGAAATGTATAATGACGGACGTATACATTATATTATATATATGAATACGTAAATTTACAGGTGATGCATATAGAATTTTTAGATAAGCTCAAAAAGCTGGTTTGTTTAGTGAATAGGTGAATAGGGGAAGTTTTGGGTCGTCGACGAATATGTCATTTTCTCTTATCCCAAATTTGCTCGATCATACCCAATAATTGGATGGCTTTCTTTCAACAATCGCTTCTTCTCTTTCTATTATTTTATTTATTTCACAGATCTTTGTTCAACAAATATCTTATGGAATTAGAAACTCTATCCGGATTCTATCCACATAATTCGAATATTTTCCCGAAAATTGGAACAAGTAGAATATAACTATATTTATACATAATCATTAACCCCACTATATCACTTTAATATATATATATATATATATATATATATATATATTTATAGATTTGATATGTAGTACTCTTTGATTGGTAGATATGAGTTGTGATAAGTCTATCATTAGTAGGCCTCATTGTTATTTTGAAATTTATCTACCAATCAAGACACTAATAAGTAATAACTAAAGTTGTAGTAGAGCTTATCCAGCTTATCCACATTGTCCCACTCGCGTTATGATTATTTTCATCGTTAATTTCTTATGATCAATGATTCTTGTTTTATTAAACTTTTTGTTCCTTCAGATTTGGATCTATGGCTTATCTCCGGCAAATTTGGTGGTTAGAAGCAGTTGGGAAAATCATATTCGAATTTTCACCCGGAAAATACAGTTTATATTTCAAGATACAATTAGGAAAACCTATTAGAAAGTGTGGGAGGAAAACATATAGTTTGGACCAAGTTCATGGTTGGGATATGAAACCGGTCCGGTTTCAATTGTCTACATCGGATGGCCAATGCGCTATGTCGGAACGGCATCTGGACGAACCGGGGAGGTGGGTTTATCATCACGCGGGTGACTTCGTCGTAGAGAATCAGAACTCACCCGTTTGGGTCAAATTCTCTATGCTCCAGATAGATTGTACACATACCAAAGGTGGGTTATGTTTAGATTGTGTGATCATATGTCCATTTGAGTATATAGGGAAATACTAATATTCCGATTAAATGTTTTTTAGAGGTTCTGTTGATATGTTAGTTTTTAGGATTTTTTTTTGTCAATACATAAAGTCTGTATTAATATAATTAAAACTGTGAAAATTTTGGATTAATTTTTATGCAGATGTAGTTCTAGCCTTCTAGGTGAGAATGTTAAGTAAGGTATGGTACTATATATGATTTAGCGATGTCGTAATATGTAAAAGTAGAGGAATGTGAAAAAGATGTAAAAGTTTTTCAGACTTGAGGAGTTAGAAGTTTATAACTCTCTTTCTTTCATAATCTCTTTTTGTTTTTCATTTATCAATACTTTTAACTTTTAAAATTTACTATCATGATCTAGATCCAAAAATTTACGTATATACAAATTTTTGAAACGGATTAGAGCTAATCAGGTCCATCTCACATGCAAGGATCTTTGGCAAAACCAAAAAAGAGTTAAAAGTCTCTTATAGGCCCTGAATGTTTACTAGTTTTTAAGTGGCTTTTGGTTTTTAGATATTGGTTTTTGGATTTTTGCTATAAATATAAAAATTAATTAAAAAATCAAAAAACCAAAAATAAAACATAATCACGTTAAAAAATAAAGTTTTCCACAAAAACCTCAAAATCAAGGTTTTTAGTTTCTCTTTGAAACTTGAGAAACAACTCAAAAACTAGTTTTCCTAAATTTTAGAGAATCTAATTTTTTTTTTAAATCTTGAATTGTGAAAAAACAGATTTCCATAAATAAAAACCAAAAACCACATAAAAACTAGAAATTTGTTATCTTCTAAAAATAGACTTCTTAGTTTTTATCTTAAGAATTTTTTTAAAATTGATTTTGGATCCATGGTAAATGTCTATGTTAAATAACAAATACAAATTAATTGCGAAATCATACACTAGAAATTTTGAGAAAAAAAATTACAAAATAATGTTTTTGGTTAGAAAATTAACTCAAATTGACAACTGGGCCTACCTGTCTTTAATGGGCCTATCCTACTGGGCCTATCCTATTGAGCAGAGAAGTTCTTCGAGAAGTCATCAATGGCGGATACAGAAGCTACGAGACTCGAAGACAAGAAATGAGTCTTCGAATTTGTAATTTCCCGTTCCATCCAAAATTCGCGCTACAACCTCGCGCCCAAAGGTCAACACGAATCTTCGCTCGTACAGAGAACGATTCTCCACAACAACAACAACAACTCAATCTCTCTGTTCTTCGCTTCACTTTCGGTAATCTCTTCCTTCCCCACTTCAAAGTTCAGATTTTTTTCAAGTTTTTATGAGAAAGATTTGAAATTGATTTGTGTCTGCATTTGTAGGAATTCCTGGGCTAGACGAATCTTATCTACCGAGATGGATCGGGTACGGGTTTGGATCACTTCTTCTTCTTAACCACTTCTCAGCTTCTGCTCCAATCAGTGAATCTCAAATGGTAATTAGTAGCAATATTGCTTCACAGCTTTGAAATTTTAGCATTTTTTTTTATGTGTGAATTTTGTGGTGATAGAGATCAGAGGCTTTGGGATTATCACTTGCTTCGTTTTCAATAGCTTTACCTTACATTGGTAAATTCCTTAAGGTAAATACATAATTTTTAAATTGAGTGAAGAAAAACTTTGATGGTCACTTGTGTTGGTGTTGATGGGTTGTGTGTTTAGGGCTCTGTAGTGGAGCAGAGAACTCTACCTGAAGAAGGAGAGCAGATTTTTGTGATATCATCAAATATTGGAGATTCTTTGAAGGAGGATTTAGCATGGGCAACGTATGTTTTGTTGAGGAATACAAGTACTATAGCTGTGGTATGCTGTTTCTGTCTTGGATATGGGTTTGATCTTTGATCTGCTCTGGTGCTTAGTTGTGTTCTTAATTCTCTGTTTTACTGAAAAAGATTGTTTTTTTTTTGTTTAGTTGATATTGGTTCAAGGCGAGCTTTGTGTTCGCGGGTACTGGAATTGTCCAGATCAGATGTCAAAGGCTCAACTACATGATTGGTTTAAGAAAAAAGTGGATGAGATTGGCTTGGCTGATGTGAAGGATACCCTTTATTTCCCTCAATATGCAGGTAGTGTGTTTCCTCAGTTGCACGGTCTTGAATTTGTTCAGCTTTGTCGATCTTTTTTATACCTGAATGCATGGAATTTTACTCTTTTGTTTCTATTGTGTTGAAATATATGTTAACTTTCAGTTTGATTTTAGGTTCTGCACTATCTTGGGATATTCTTCCCGATGGGACGCGTTCTCTTTTTATGCAACCTCTTGTACAAAATATAAGTGAACCGCAGAAAGTGAATGGGTTTTTGCTGGTGGCTTCTACTGCTGGGTATGCATATAGCGATAAAGATAGAGCCTGGATTGGAGCTATGGCTGAGAAATTCAGAGGTTAGATTGTTCCCATGGATCAAAATGAAATAAGGACTTCTTGCTTCCATTTTTTCTCTTTTTGTGGGTTTCCGTTAAGTTGAAACTGTGCAGTCACAACTTTGACAGACTCTCATCGCAGTATTTATGCTTCGCCACTGTTCCATCTGAATATGGGTGGACTTTGCACATTTTTATAGAATGTTAATTGGACCAGAACTAAACGTTTTTGCTATTTTATTGATAAGACTTCAGGATGTCATTGTCCTTGCGGGCAAACTATGTGGCACTGGCAATATATAATCTAACTTGAAAATATTTTGATACCATAACCAAAAACATTGAACATCTTTTTGTCCAGGCCGTGAAGCTATTAGTAATGTAGTAGTTGTTAATATAAAATCCTTAGGATAATGCTTTTCTCAGTCAACTTTGTTAGTCTTCTCACCTTAAAAATGAAATCTCGTAGTATCATGAAACAAAATATCATCCTAGTTCTAAACTTTAAGTTTAATGTTTTTTTCCTTCATAAGACTTGCAGGATGACATTAGCTGTTCATGATAATGTAATCTTTGACCCGAATCTTGATTGGTGACTGGCGAAACACTTCAGTTCTTACAGGAATTTCTCAAGGCCATAAACCAGATTCTGCATAACAAAAAGAGAATAACGGCAAGTGATTAGATAACAGTAAGACATCAATGGATGGAGAACTCTCGCTTGTTACCTTGAGGCGTACCACCTTTCTGATAGCTAGGAGTAGGCCAGGCATTAGGGACCTCACGTCAATTATGTCATGTTTAAGAGTGTAAACCTGTGTACAGCAGTTTGTGTATAAGAAATTAAGAATCCTTATGAGCGATGAACCTGAATTTTAAAATTGAGAATCCAATATTCAGTTTGATTTTCAAATAGATTGCAGTGCTGATAATTACATCTCCTGGACTTGAGAAGTAGACTTGTGTACTAGATGGTAGTCCCGGTAGAACCATACTGTGAACACGAACCCCGTCTTCTCCAATCACTTGACCTCTTGCCTGGAAATATGAGAAAACACAGCTATGTTATGTATAATATGTACAGGATCTAACTGGTCCATCTTTGTTAGCCTTTCTGACATTTTTTTCGTCAATCTTATTCGTGCTGTACCTTAACATCAGTTGAACTATCCTCTCTGTTGTAGATCTGACCAAGATTTGATATGTTGTTTGCAATTTGGATAGCTTCTGGAGAAGGAAAATCCTGCATTTGATAGGTATCTTTTGAGTGACTTCTTGTAATTCAATGTCAAAAGCTGCATAAGCTTTATAAGCAAAACCTCTGTATGGTTCTTTCATAAGTAGCCTCTTTGAAGTTATATGCCTTAATTAGTCTTGATCAACATTCCAAAAGTTTCAAAGTTAAAACGCAGAATTCTAGGAAATATCGATTGTTTTTTTTTTATGTCATACCGCTGCATTAGGCCTTGACTCCACTAGTTCTACATTGTTGTAGTGGAAGGAGGCCATGATCACAGCCTGTTGGAGAAGTATAGATCCTATGGATAGAGTTGGTGCTACAAGGCATCCCTATAGTGCAAGCAGAGACGAAATTTGATTGACGTGGGCAGACTCGACCTCACAAAGAAAGGGAACATAATGAATTTTCTGCGAGTATCTCATCTCACCATGTGCTCACCATGGTGGCCTTGTCACATAGTGCAGACAACGCAGATACTGTCTCTGGCTTAATCCGAGGTACATACACCACACTCTTCATCCCAAATGCGGTTGCCTTGATAGATTCAGAAATCATTAACACTGTTGCTAGTTTTCTGAATCTTTTTCCATATTAGTGGATGATATAAAGGAGCTTGATAGAAAGAAAAAGAAGTTAATCTGTTACCTGTTTTACATTCTCATACACTGTTGATAGGTCTGTAAAGTCGATCACAACTCCGACTTCTTTTCCCTACTAAAGATATCCGTGTTATTCCGTAGAACTTAAATCTGTTGAGAATAGAGAGAGAGAGGGGTAAGAAATAATGGAACCTGAGATATTGAGCCTAACACCATTGTTAGATCACTCACTACGGGTATCTCTAAAGGCTCCTCCATGTCACACAGCTATGCAAGAACAGTAGAGTTAAGGAGTCAGTCAATAGATTAACCAACCAGTTGGAATAGTATACAGATGGGTTTTAAGATAAGTCACCAAGCCAATATCTTCGCCAACAAAACGGTTATCGACAGCACCAGCTAACTCCATTCCCCTGGCCTTAGTCACAGCAATCACAGCCGCTCTACCTATTTCCTTTGCAGCTCCATTTATGATTACCTAATTGGGAAATTCGAAATATTATCATATCAAAGCTGCATTGTATGGAAACTCATGATGATGATGATGATGATGTGATTACCTTAATGTTGTTTTGTGAAGGTTGAGAAGCCGAGCAGGAAAAGGAAGGCCTTGAGGGTTTGAGATGTCTTGATAGCTTGAAGAAGTGGCAGTTCACAGCTGCCATTGCTCTAACCTAGGAGATAGCTTTTGTGTTTCTTTTTGTTGCTTGATGGTTTTCTCATGTTGATAAGAGATTTTTTTGCACTGTCATTTGTCTTCTACTTCAAACGATGTCGTCTCTGTTTGAGGCGTTTGGAAGGATAAGGTACTTGACTCTTTGTGTTTTTTTTTTTTTTAAGACAATTTCTCAAAATTTGGAGGAAAAAAAAAGGCACTTTGATTTCTTTTTTTTTTCTTCAACAAAATGTAATGTGGGGGTTAACAATTGAATAAAAAGAGATAGTTAAAAAGATTTACAATATCTCTAATAAATTTGTCCTTACTCGTATCGTATTGTATGTAACTTATGCGGGTGTGAGCTTTCACGACTTGCACTATTGGTTTTGGGAGAATTGAGCAGACAGAATATAAGCAATCACTAGCAAACAAACCAAATATGGTCGAGTTTTTCCAAAAACATTTTGAGCAGATACAATATCAAAATGAAGAGAGAAAAAAAAAACTATAAGTGCAAAAAAAGACTGAAACATAAATAAAGAAAAACTAAATTAACTCTAAGGTGAACCGCTCCTGATTCAGGTCCCCCATAAGAAAAACTCGTGTCGCTCGTCTTCTTGATGTTGTAGTAGTCGGGGTTCGTCTCTCCTACAACGAGATCGTAGGCCGGCTGGAAATTGCCGGTGTTAACCATAATTTCCAAATCGCGCATATACGCAGCTTTGGCACTGCTCGGAAGATACCCGGATCCCATCTGGGTTGTCGTGTGCTGACCGGAGACGTATTTGTCTATTATTTCACCGCCCCACTGCACACTCTCTGCATGGTCAGTGAGACAAGTAAAGATCTCCCTTGGCCAATAACCAACTGGAATAAGTACAGTGCCACTGTTTGGGCCGACAGACAACCACCAGTGTCCAAGGTTTGGATCCTACATTATGTGTATTTATATATTAGAAAAATAGTTACATAATAAAACAAGATAAAATTAAACGTCTAACCTTCCAAATCTGGATTGTAATAACTTCGGTGTGGGGATGGATAGCGCCTTCGACGAGGACATTGCCACTAGTTTGTATAAAACCAGGGCGTCGAAGATTCTCGCATTTTTCAATCGTGTATGCATCATTCTGCAAGTAAAAAAAAAACTATTATTAGTTTATAGAAAACATATTGTCGTAAAATTGAAGTGAAAAAGAAACATATGACACACTTACCGTCCAGAAAATAAAGAGTCTAGGCTGGTCGTCCAAATATACCGAAGGATAAATCTATATAAAAAAGAATTAAAAAAAAACAATAATAATATTAGTCATACATAAGTTTTATAATTAAAATAAAACTTATGTACCAAAAAGTTAAGTAAAATCTAACCTGCCATCCTGCCTCGATGGTGTTCATGTCACCTCTTTCAACTGAACCCGAGGTGAGCCAAAGTTGGCCTAGGCTGAACTCGCCGGGTTGAGCAACTTTGGGGTGCCCCACACTCATTGTGACTTTTGTTCCATAAATCTTTGTAGTGCTGTTCAAATGTGCGATAGCATACTGTGTACACAAAACGAATATACAGTATTACAGTTAATATAGGAAATAAACATTAGCATATTCACAAAAAACAATGATGAATTTTGACCATAATATAGAAAAACTGAAAAACTATATATTTGCCTCATGTCCGCGCGTGAGTTCATCTTCAGCCCCAGAATTGGTAGCCTCGTTCTCTTGAGAACCCACTCTCCGTATCGGAATCGTTCCCTCATTGGTATCCCCATTGTCTTGAGAAACCACTCTCCGTATCGGAATCGTCCCCTCGGGACATTTCGACCCGTTACGACTGTTCCAAATCTGCCAGCCGCTAACTCCATCTTCATTTTTGGCTGTGTTAGGAAGATTTCTTGGTACTTCCTGTAATTATATTTCGTTTCAAAAAAGAAAACATTGTATATATAATATATTAATAAGAACTAAGCACATACAATATTTGAAACTGATGTTTAAATGAGTCATATAAATAAAATAAAACAAAGACCTGGAGCTTGTGATCCTTGAGGAGAGGATGCCTGAAGGCCGGCTGAGCTAATATTTCTGTGCAATCTATGATATCCCCGTCAGGACTCTGTTAGGTTTTACAAAAAAAAAGTTAATTATAAATAAATTTTGTGTTCATGAACCCTGGAGCCAATCGAGTAGCCGTAAAATTTGTGCTAGTTATCAAAAAAAAAAAAAAATTGTGTTGTGAACGTGCAGTTTATTTACATTGATGGCTGTAGTCGTTGTCGAGGTGGTTGTAGTCGTTGTCGAGGCTCCGACCGCGACGCAGAGAGTGAGTGTTAGTAAACACAAGAAGAGAGCCCTGCAAATAAATAAATAAAAACACTCTCTTAGTTTCTGATCCTGCATGCAAATAAAAACCCTTACGTATCAGTTGCTAATTTTCACCATGAAAAAGATCCTCGGATGATTCTTCTTCTGAACAATGGCACATTCATAGATTCTGCATAGCCCACGTGGCCTACCTGAAGAAGGTTCATATCCAATTAATCAAAGAAATATTAGATACGAGAAAGAAGAAAAAACATAACTTAAAATTCTATATATCATTCGTACGTACTCTCATAAATCCACTATCGAAATATCTAATCTAATTCTTCTGAAGAACAGCATCTCAGATTTACAAACCATGAAAACATTGACTAGATTCTATAGAATGATAGATTCACATAAACGTACACCAATATAATAGAAATTTCTTCAAGCCCTTTTTCATATTAAAACTCCGCTTTTTACCTTACACACGAGAACACACATGGAACCCCAAATTGGCTCTCTCTTCACTAGCTTGGATGATTTTCACCAAAGAGTTCTTATCTTTACTTATAATAAAACACGTAAAAGTAAAACCTATGAGACAAGATAATAACAAATTAGAAATCTTCTTTTTTGCCATGGGACCAATCTATAGGTTTTACATTCTTATAACTCCTAACATTTTTCATTTCTAATGAAATATTTATATTCTTAGTAAAAAAATAAAAATAGAAATCCTAAATAATTTCCTAAATCTTGAAATAGAAATTATTCGTATATATCCAACCATACGTGTGATGATCTTCATTAGCCTTGGACGTTCGGGTATTCCGTTCGGTTCTGGATATTTTTGGATATAAAAATTTAGGATTAATTGGGGTATTTTAGAATTTCGATTCGAGTTCGGGTTCAATTTCGGATACTTTCGGTTCGGTTGCGGATATCCGAAATATTGGAAATGTTTTTAAAATCAGTTAAATTTGAAAAAAATTTGAGTAAATTTGAAAAACTAACTAAAATTTTTGAGAAAACATAACGTAAAAGTAAACCTATGAGAAAAGGAATAACAAAATAGAAATTCTAAATAATTTCCTAATCTTGAAATAAAAATTATATATTCGTGACACATACCCACCCGTACGTGTGATGATCTTCATTAGCCCTGGGCGTTGGTGTTTGTGGATTCCCGTTAACACATTAATCATTTTCATTTTCATTATATTTCTGTAGTTTCTTCCCCCACATAAATTATAGATATACACATGGATTATGTATACGTTTAATTATTATTTAATGTAAATAAAGTTTTTTTGACGAGACAACTCTTGTATGTGTATTAAAGACATTCTTAAAAAAATTATTAAACTGTTTCTTTTTAGTTTTATTTTTCGCAGCGATTTTTATTTTTGATTTTTCTTTCTTAATTTTGGTCAAGGGTATTTGTAAATTTACACCTAAAAAGAAATTGAAATTGAAAATTTAACATAAATTTGTAGCTAATTCACCCCTAGGTTTATCCTACAACGTAAAAATTAAAAAGAGAGAATTTTATGGAAAATACGAGGATAGGGGAAAAAGATGCAATAAAAGAACTTGTTTTCCAAGAAAGAGATACAAGAAACAGAGCTTGGGGTTTATAGGGTTTTCCTCTCTACGAAAACAAAAAGAAAAACTTTAGGGTTTCAATTTTCCGACCGAATTTCAAAACTTTCTGAAGTCCAGAATTAGATTCTGCGTTTAAGGTGGTCAGAGTTCTCCGTTTTCGATCTCTAACGATCGGAGCAAGCAACAGTCGGTGAAGATCCTAGACCAGTTCTTACCAAAGATTTGGAGATAGACAAGTTTCTCTCACGTTCCGGTGAATCCTCAACCGGTTTATAGTAATTACATGATCAATTTCCTCTACTCTCTATCTACCTTATATATATTTGATGTCTTCAATACACAAAAGTTTAAAACACCAAACAAGTTGGAAGACACCAATATAATGATATAACTGAATACATTGGTGATTTCTGAGTTTTCCTTGGCCACAATGAGTCCTTTTGGATCCAAATTCTGTGTATTTGGAGTCTATGACCTCACTGCCGGCACTATCGGTTACCTTTATATCTCTGCTCAACCAAGCCACATCTTTTGGCTTCATCCCACTACTACCAGGTATGAGTTTTTTTTTTTTCTATTTACCTTTCAATTTCTCATTTTTCAGTATTGATCTGATCTAACACTCTCAGTGTTTACATGTTTGAATCGGTGTTCGCATTTTAGTTGTGTCGTTGATGATTAGGTGTTTGGATATCTTTGTCCAATACATATTTGGTATAGATCCTTCTGGTCCAGGTTATCTCTGAGATTGAAACGTAAACTAAATAGATCATAGCTAGTCCT
The DNA here is from genome assembly GCF_000004255.2 of Arabidopsis lyrata subsp. lyrata. NCBI lineage: Eukaryota > Viridiplantae > Streptophyta > Magnoliopsida > Brassicales > Brassicaceae > Arabidopsis > Arabidopsis lyrata. The sequence continues at coordinate 14,963,152 of NW_003302548.1, read as the reverse complement.
AGTTTATGTGCCAACGTGAGTGAAACATCTTTTTTCCTCGAGCCATATGATTTGTTGCTTTGCAACCAAATGTATTCACTGCTTGCTTTGCTTGTTTGTCTTTGGTTATTTATAAAGAGCCCTACTTGGTCACCTTTTGTTCCTCAATTTGATATGTCTTTGGCTGTGTTTGCATTATTGCATATGTTACTGAATTTGTTAGTTCCTCGCAATCTTGTATGTAATGTCTTGTTCCATATATAGACAACACAATCACTTTTTAGTTTGTATGGTTTGGTCTAACGTGTGTTCATTGTTTTGATCTTACAATAAATCATTAGTACTCTTTGAGGTTGATAGAAAAAACAAAAATCTGTTTAGCTTTTTGACCAATGCCAAGTCGCTAGTTAAAATCTTGCTGGTATTGCACTCTTTGTTGTTGTTTTCTATCTTTTCATAAGCTTTCGATTTTCACTTGAGTTTACAAACTCTTCAAATGCTTGAATCTTGATGTTTATGGTTTGAGTATAAGCCCAACATACAAGTCTATTCCATAGTCATGTCTCTCATCTTTTGCACTTAAATCCGGCCCTATCGGTGGATAATATTTTTGTGGCTCATTCCCGTGCATCTTTATATTAGCCTCTCTACGCTTTTTTGTTTTGTTAGTATGGGAAATTTTATTACCTAAGAAAAAGGTTTAGCAGTTCTTGATTGATTGGGAAGCCTGACTTGCCAGAGGGACCAGATCCTATTTTGAATAAGCTAGTCGATGATCCTATTTTGAATTCTGACATCACTCTGCTCCTATAGCATCTTAGTGTGAATTTTCATGATAATTTGTAGGTGCAACTTTGAACTCATTCATTTTTCCTTTGGCATCTTATGAGTTTGCTTTTGACACTCTTCTCATTCTAGCGCTAAATTGTTTTGGTTTGTTTTCAGGATCCTCCATAGGGTTGAATTTGTTCGTTATAGGAATGTCGTTTGCGTTGAATCTAAAACAAATATACGGAGAATTTTCACAAATAGCGCAAAAATAAGTTTTGTTACCAAATTTAGCACACAATCTTCAAAGTTCCAAAAATTAGCACAAATTTAATATTAAAAAGGACTAATATAAGCATTTGATTGACGTTTCACGTGATCGTATTATAATCATGGTTTCATATTTTAATTAATTTTGTTATTTTAAATAATTAGAAAAGAGTAAAATAGTTATTGTGTAAACTCACTAATGGTAATTTTGGAAAATTGTGGATTTTGTGTTATAATTATCCATAAAACTGATAAATTTTCTAAGAGAGATTAACAAATCTACAATATTTTCTTTATCAAATTTCGATCTCATCAATCTCCCAATGGTTTGGTGGAGAGGTGAATCCGAACCCTATTTGTCGTCTGGTGAGATTAGGAGAGAAGAGTTTGTTGGGGAAACGACACACGATTACGCAGCGGACTAAAGTTTCACCCGAACTAATGTAAACCTTGTGAAGAAAATACAATGGACTTGGCAGCAATAACTTCAAAAACTTAAAGTAAATGAGACCACCAATTTTACGTGGAAAACCTTCTCGATGTGAGAAGGAAAAACCACGGGACCGTAGTCCACTCAAAATCCACTATATCAAATGTATGAGTGTTACAACCACGTCCTCCCTGTTCCACAAGAACAGATACAGAGACTAAGGCTCCAAAGAGCAATCTCCAACACAAGAAAAACTCAACAACAGAGAGCAACAAGAGCCTAAAATATGCAGTTCCAAACGACCCTAGGTTCGCTAAGATTCCGGTCACCAAATCATATCTCCACCGTACAAATCCTAGATAAACAGGTCAGGAACACCTCTGCAAAATTTCAGCTCAAACCGAGAAGAACTCACCGTTGGATCTTTCAAACACTCAAGACCACACCAGCTGAAGAACTATGGCGACCAGCTACGCTAAAACTCGGATTTCTCACAAACCAACCGTTGAAACCAAATCTCCACCGTTGAATCTGAAGACCACTGAGTCACGAAGCTATCCACAAAATATCAGCCCGATCAGAACACTTTAGAGCCCTCAAACGTTGTCTTGAATAATCTGGCCGAATTCCCCTTTCTCTCTCTTTTTCTCTTCTCTCTCTTTTTGTTTTTCTTTTTCTTTTTCTTGTGTGTTATGTCTTTGACAACTCTTGCCGACACCAACATATATTTTCCTTTTTCTTCTTTTTATATATATAATATATATATATATATATATATTTTTCTTCTTCCTCCACTAGAAGGAATAAACAACAGAGTTGACTATATTTGTTTTCGGTGGTTTTGTTTTTTGTTTTTCAAATTACGATTAACTACTACTACTTCACCTTTTGTGACAAGCTGTCCTAAAACATATGTACAAACTTTGAAACTAGTCTTTAAGCATTCTAGAGTTAGTTAAAAAGATATAAACAACCTGAACCTACTTAATATATTTGGCTTCCTCCTACTCACGTACGTGTCGTCGTGTCTTCCACATTTTACTCGTCGATTCTTTTTCTTCATTTTCTCTACTTTCTTCATGAACAACTTCAGTTTTTTTCTGCATCAAATAAAGGTAATTTGGATATCTACTATCTGAATTATAAACAAACCACAAGACAGTAAGGGACTGAATATTACATACCTACTACCATTACGAATTCATCTTCCCGAGGAAGATGGGCGGTAATCTTCATACTTCCAATAAGGTTTTGCACCTTCTCCAACATCCGGCTTTAATTTTCCTTTAAGCCAATCAAGTCGAACAATAAGCTCTTCTATGTCCAAAACAGCAGCTTCAATTGATTCTGATTCCATGATATTAAGCCTAAGACCTTCACTGCCTTCCACTTGCTTTGTGGCTTTCTTCGTTTCCTCTTTTGCAGTTTCGCATTCATCTGCAATTCCTTCATCTAAATGTAAAATATGAGTCATACAGATGTTCAAGAAAACCAAACGAAATCAATAAACACATAACCATTAGAAAATCTAACCTTCATTCTTAGATGTCACGATCTTAGCACATTTTTGCCCATCCTACAAGACATGTGATCAATAAAGATCAGCAACTATGGCAAATGAGGTTACCAATTTTGAAAACAAAACTATTCAAGAACCAGAAATTTTAACCAATGACGTGAAAATATCCTAATCTTACCATCTATTGAGTAAATCTCAGAAACAAAAAACAGAATCAGATACAAGAAATGAAAAACTAACCACAGTGCAAGGCACTTTCCAACCATCTTCCACTGACCAATCCAACCGTGGACGCAAATTCTTACACAAACCTAGATAAACCTCTCCTTCACCCTCTGGTTTAGGTAGCAATTCGATCTGCAAATAAGATGATTGGCAATTTCATTTAGTCTCTAAAAAAACAACGAAACAAATGTCAAAGAGTAAAGCATAAAACTAAAGAACAATAAAAAACTTCACAACAGCAACATGTTTCATACCTGACATGATCTCCTACCCTTCATTGCCACAATTTCTCCAGACCAATAAATTTCATCTCTCAACCAATCAACTAAATCTCCAACTTTCCAAGAATCATGAACGACGACAAGAGGTTCTACGTCACCCTCGAGATTAACATATTCACTTTCATGATAATGTGGTGGATATGTGGGACGAAGCATTAGCTGACTTTCCGTCCCACCTTTAGGTGTTTCAAAGACTAGTGCATTATCTAACGCTGAAACATATATAATTTGCAAAAATTGTTAAGCTAATATTGGTAATAGTTAAAAAACAAAATAGATATATACTTGGAGGATAAAACTCACGTTCATCTGGAAAGTCAAGATACTTAAACTTGTATCTTAGTTCTCCATTTTCATTGGTCATTTCCAATATCTAATTAACCATCAAAAACAAAAGACGTTGAAATTTTACATTAGTTCGACTATTTATACCAGAAAAGCATCTCAAATATGATGACAACATTAAGATGAATTCTATAATGTTTGACTGATTCCTGTATTAGACTTAATGCATATGTATCTTCCTAATACTACTGATTGTATAATGCATTGGATCAATAAGAATGAAAGCTATAAAGATCTGGAAAACGAAACAGAGATACAAAAACTTGTATTAAAGTCAACGAACCATTGAAATATAGAGTAGGTGGAGATCATCAAAGTTACAAGGAGAAATTGAGGAAGATGGGAGTTAAAGTAACAAATTACAATGAAATCTTTTCTCATCTAATAAAACATGTTTTCGTAAGAAATTAGTGCCCAAAGAGTTGGAACTAGAGAAGTTAGATGTTAACACATCATTCCTTCATGGAAAACTCGAAGAAGAGATATATATGGCACAACCTCATATATAGGCCGAAAAGAAAAAGAAGAATTGGTGTGTTTTATGAAGAGATTCAAAAGAAGTAAATATGATAGTTGGGTTTACATCAAACTGATACCCAACCCAAAGGGTCCACTGAGTTCTATGTAAAGAAGATAAGAGTTTCGAATTGCAAAGAAAAATCATTGAATTAACCAAGTAGCTCATAGTCTAGAGGCATATAAGACACCTCCATAAGAGTGAGAAGATTGGTCTTTGGATTTAAGAGGGCTTGGCAGGATTTGTGGGAACGATTGATGTTTTTGGGTCAATTGAACGTTCGGCGTATGAGTGGTGATCGGATAACTAGTGTTTGCAGTCTTCGTGCTTGCGCATCGAACTACTTACCACCTATCATTCTCAGTTACTTCACGGACGATATTACGCTCGATGATTGGATTCGGAGCCTGTTGCGTACCTAACCAGGAGGTATCGTTGAGTGCTAAGAATAGAAAGGATCATTGAGATGGAGCTATAAGAAAAAGGTTTACTAGCGAAAGGAAATCTAATTTTGGAAGTGAAAGAGGAAAACAACCAAAGAGCAACAAAAACAATGGAGGGGTATGTAAATTTGAGTTAAGATCTCTAAACAACAAAGGTTGTTGGATTTGTGGCAAGGATGGGCACTCACAGAGGAATGCCTAAGGAGAAAGAACAAAACATTGCATCAAATAGTAATTTAACAAGTAGTTCTAGTGATTAGTATGTAATTCTTACAACTAGTCTTCAAGATACTTATGTGCACTCCACATTACTCCTATCAAAGATTGACCTAAAATTGAAAGTTTTGGGTAAATGATATCTCAAATGACTAGACAAAATCCAAACAAGACTTGCCATATGTTAAAAGTGCCTATTGTTAACAACACTCAAGTAAAAACATATGTTCACATTATTGAAAGAAAGACAGTTCCTAGAATTGTTAAAAAGGATCTTCATAAGATATTCACATGGAACGAAAGGTTACAGAATATGGCTACCAAATGAACTTAAGTGAACAAAAAAGATGGGGTATTTAATGTGTTCACCAGTGTTACATGTGTCAAATTCAAAGAATTCTTCAACATGCCTTTTTGTTTTCCTATAGATGTACTAGAATTGGGATACATTACGTATTGATAGCCGCATTACCTTGCATCGAAACCAAGCTCCGCGGTATCCTTTGATGAAGGATTTCACCTCCACAATTTGACCAACTTGGAATGGCAAATTGGTTTGAGTCATTTTTTACCAAGAGGAGAGCTGCACATAGTAAAAATTATACTATGAATTGAGTTGGGTGGGATAAGGATCTCTCACAAAAAGTGAGATTTGCTCAATCATAAATTTGTTTTGAAGAAATAGGAATTATAAACAATTGTAATGACCATAGCCATTATTGTCCAAGAAAGTATCAAAAGTCATTTGAACTATAGGGTAATAAACATAAAGATGGTCATTATGGCCGCAAATGAACATCCATTTGCGGCCTAGACCGATCTATTCTTGAGATTAATACCCTTGCCGGCTAGAACACCCCATCTACTCCATCAATGTTTTGATTTACATCATTGTAAGCCAAAACTTGTACTAATAGGAAAGTAGTCTACTCCACAAGTAGATTAATCTACATAGTTCAGAGCAAACATCCAAACTCTTAAACAAAAACAAAACAAAACAAAATCTAATGCTAACATCTAAAAATCTACTCAAGAAGAACTTCAAAAAATACTCAGCTTTTTGAAAAGCTTCTGCTTTTTAAGATCGAATTGTCAGTATAAAACTTTGTTCCAATACTAATTGATCACTCTTTAATATAATTGATAATTGTCAAAAAAAACTCATCTACTAATCAAAAGTATATTGGATCAAAGATTTATACTGACAATTCATCTTCAAATTGGGCTTACTTCAAATGATTGAGTTTCAAATCCACATCCCAAAACTAAATCCACATCCCAAAACTGTTTGAGAATTCTGCTTAAGATCTCATCAAAATTGATTTGGAAAACAAAGAAAAAAGTGAAATCAGATCTAACAAAAGAAAAACGAAATCAGATGACGAGAAATTATTGAAAACCAGTTTTCAACCGAAAATCCCAGGAAAAAAAAATGCAGAAGATTGGAAAATCTTCAAAGACTCTCACACCAACGTGACCATAATCACAACGAAGAAGAGGAGAAAAAATAAAGAAGAAAGTGGAATACCTGATTTCGGACTCGACTTCAAGCTTCAGATCTGGAAACGCTCCATAGAAGAAGATTGGCGGCGGCGTTTTTATGTACGGATGATAAGTGAGAAAACCCTAATTTGAATACACGTGTCATCTTGAATTGCCGCATTACATGAGTTGGTAAGAGACAAAAAAAAAAAAAAAAAAGCTTGTATTGGGCTGGATTAAAAATCCATACGGGCCTAAAACATGTGGGATCGGCATATTCTTGTTCAAAATTTGAAAATCTTGCTCTGAGTTCAACAAAATCATTTTACTTTTTTTTTTTTTTTTGTCATCCGCAATTAATTAGAACTCAAAAGAGTCATTTCTTAGGAATGTTGTTTACATAGGTGATATGATGCGATTCTGTACGAACATTTCATGCCAGATTATCCGCCTTAACATTAGCCCTACGAGAAATTAAAGATAAAGAAAAAGATGAAAATTCCTCTTTGTCACTCTGAAATTCCTCCAAATACACTGAAAACGCCGGCCATTCGGTTGGAGAAGACACCATCTTCACCAGGTCTGAACAGTCTGTAAAGAACGCTACCTCTTGATTATCTGCACCAATCATACACTTCATCGCCCAGAGAAGGGCTTCGACTTCGGCATGTAGTGGAGATAGACTTCTACGGAGGTTCGCAGCTCCCATGGTTGGCGGCTCTCCATTTGACGATGTACAGAACCAGCCTGTATCGGAGAACTTATCACTTTCTTTCCATGATCCATCTACAAAACAACGGTATCCCGAATACTCTGTATCAAGTGAAAAATCCCTCACTCGATCTTGATTATGAGATTTGTACAAAAAAATCTAATTCGCCAATTTTGACAAATTATTCTTTATTTCTGAAAAATACAGATTAATCACAGGAAGTCAAAAATAAATTTTTTTGGTACCATTATATTTATAAAATTTTGATAAATAATATGTGTATTGGTCGTCCTCGTGATAAAAAATTCAACTCTACCTTTAAAATTTTTAAAATTTAATGTATATGATTTTGAAAATATTTACAACATATGTATAAATTTTATATTGCATATTATTTTTTACTTTGAAAGATTAATCTATGTTTTTTTTGAAATGGACAATAAAGTGGGACAATCGGTCATTTCATACCCAACCTATACAGTAGTGTTCAATTCATACATGAAAGTTTACTATGTGTCAATACATACCCAATGATTTAAAATTTTCAAATTTCATACCCAAACTTATCAAATTGTGCGAAATCACACATCTCTTGTCTCTATTGCTGACGTGGATGCCACGTCGTTGATGACGTTGATGATGTGGTTGCCACATACTTCATGACGTGGATCATTTTAAACAAAAATAAAAATTAATTTTTTTTCTCTTCTCATTTTTTTTCCATCACTATCATCCAACGGAACTATGAAAAAAATTATATATTTGATGTAAGAATTTAAAATCTTCATTTCGAGACTGATAACTAATATTTCAACCAAAACTAATATTTAAGCCGAGTTTATAAACTCCAAATTTGCAATTCTTCTAAAAATCTTCAAATCACTTTAGTAGAAAACATAAACCCTTACAATATATTTTCTATATTAATCAAAAGACATTTTTAAGTTGATAACAAAAAAAGAGAACTTAATTACATATATTACTATTAGAATAAATTGTATTTTAAGAACAAAATACAATTTCTCATTACTGGTAATATTGTCTTTGTATCTTAACTTATATATATATATATACTTATATATATATATATATATATATATATATATATATATATATATATATATATATTCAAACAATCCTAATTGCCAATGATAATTAATTTATATAAAAAAATATTTTGTTTCTAAAAAAAATTATCAAATGACAATAAATATAAAAAATATCTTCAAAGATTAATATTTAAGATTATTGTAGGGTTTATATTTTTCATTGAAAGCGATTTGTAGATTTTTAGAAAAAGAATTGCGAATTTTGAGTTTAGAAACTCGGTTTAAATATTAGTTTCGGTTAAAATATTCGTTATAAGTTTTGAAAAGAAGATTTTAAATTCTTACATTAAATATATAATTTTTTTCACAATTCCGTTGGATGATAGTGATGGACACAAAACATGAGAAGAGAAAAAAAAAAAATTTTTATTTTTGTTTAAAATGGTGATGACGTGGCAACGACGTCATGAAAGACGTGGCAACCACATCATCAACGTCATCAACGACGTGGCATCCACGTCAGCAATAAAGACAAAAGTTGTGTGATTTCGCACAATTTGATAAGTTTGGTTATAAAATTTAAAAATTTTAAAAGATTAGATATGTATTGGCACATAGTAAACTTTCATGTATGAATTGAACACTACTGTATAGGTTGGGTATGAAATAGCCGACTTTCCACAATAAAGTTACAAAAATTGGCGACTATTAGCGTTTTTTGCAGAAAATCTTTTTATTATCTTTTGTTTTCTTTGAATGAAAACTCATTTTTGTTTAGATCAAAATTTAATACTTTGATTAGAAAATTTAAATTAATTTTCAAACAATATAAAATTTATTACATAGTGATTTTAAAATTTGTTTGGATTGAATTTGCAGATTTTTGAATTTTAGAATTTATGAATCTTCTTGAATAACGTAGATAAGTGATTCGTTCATGTTGACAAAAAAAAAAAAAGTTGACAAAAAAAAAAGTGATTCGTTCATCAAAGAAAGAACTAAACAAAACATAAGCATAAGACGACAATTCAAAATAAAGTTTGTACTTTTTAATGTTTTCCAAAAAAGGGAAATTATTCTAATATTATGGTCAAGATAGTTTCCGGTAATACAGCGACTTAGTCCACTATCCTCGAAGAGGGAGGACATGAGATAATTTAGGGTGTTAAATTTTATAGATTTTGTGTGGAATTTTTTTTCACACGTTCTATCAAAATAATGAATTTCACAATCCATAATAGGGTATGACTCATGGTATGACTAACTTTTTCGTAAAATGTTGTGATTAGAGCAGGCTTTGGTAGAAGCAGATGCTTATAGCCTTCAAGCTATATACTTATGATTCGGCCCATTTTTTTGGAAAATTTCATTGGTTTTGTTGGTAAAAACTGGGAGATGATCAGACTATTGTTACTCCCATGAGGACATGATCACTATTGATACTCCAAGTGCTATGACCACAACCCTGTCCATAAATGCTATGCCATCCGGGTATCCATGAAGTTGGTAACATTGATTATCTTCATGACTTGTCCTCCATAGTAGAAACATGAAAACACGTATTTACCTCGACCTTTGGACTGTGGACCTTGAGCCAAGAATCCCACTTCCCACTAGTTCAATCTTAAAAACAGCGGTACGAGTAAGGATTTTGATGTCACTCTTCCTGCAAGACCATTGAGAATGTATCAGAAGAGACGAGGATTGTTTGAAGACTGAATCTTGTATTGTTGAACCGCGTACTATCCAAGCCTATACGAAATTGGTATCTCTACTCAATTACTCATGATTGGAATTCGCTACTCTCTCCTTGACGACCTGGTAGTGGCACTTTTTGCAGCAGTGTTTGAAGATAAGTTCATATATTAATATACTGCATAAGTGTAACATTCGATCTGCCACACAGGACTGGTCATCGTGTTCACTTTTTGGTTGGTCCAAAAGTTTTGGACCAAAACATTCTGTAAAATTAAAATTACGAACAAATCCTTCAATAACTCCCGCATCGTATTAACCTGAAGGAAAAAGGAAAAGAGGAGTGATTAATTAATTAGTTACTCAAGGATGGGTCAATTTTGCCCACTAAAACATAATAACTACAATCTACTAACGCTCAACAATAATCATAGCATAGATTCAGACTTCACATTCTAAGGTATATACCCAACAAACATATCACTTTCATGCACTCTTCAACCTAACAAATGCTCTTACTACTATTTAAACCATACCACACAATCTATTAACATAAACCTATTTCATCATCTTATCCTATGTGTAATTAACATATCACATATTTTTCATACTATTCTATTCGTCAACAATTCAACATGCAAAGTCATCAATAACGCTAAACCAAAATCTCATCAAGTTCGCCATAAAGCACCCACCAATCACACGCTCTCACATTAGCCACTTATTAAGGCATAATACTTCATTTGTTTGCCTTAGAGACGCACAAATAACACTTCAGATTGAATCGTTAAATTTTTATCCAACTATTGATAAAGCCTTCAATTCCACGAAGCTGTCCACCAAATTTTAGCAGATCGGACTAGTTTTAGACTTCTAAACATTTTCTTAAAAACGGCATCTCAGATCTATTTTTAGGGTCTTAGGTTTCACGATTTTCAATTGTTTTTTCGTAGGAAAAATTCACCGCGGCTAGAGATTAAGTCAGTTGTAGCGAGTGCATTCTAGAAACACCTTACTCTGAGATCTAGTTCCCACTAGAACGACTATAAATCATTGTCCAAAACCCTATTCAAAATAACTGTTATTCATTGTTATTTCTTCCTTTCACGATTGTTTTGAGCTACAGCTGTAACAAATGTACCACCTTACAGGCCAAGACAGCGTGTTATTTATATGGTCCCACCAAAACGCTTATTTTTTTAACATCCACGAGTCATAAAACTTGTTTCACGTCTCATAAGACATATTAACCTGAAGAAAAGATAAAATGGATAAACACAATGACGAAATTCTAATCACACTCAACAATCAGTGCATAACATAGAATCAGACTCCACATTCTCAGACGTACGTCCAACAAACATACATATTCTTACATTATTAAAACATATACAAAATCATCAACAATAAAGCTAAACTGAAATCCCGTCGGTTTAGCATGGCACGAACCAATCTCAGGTTCATCTAATCACAAAGACAAAACCACTCCCATGCTCATCTAATCACCAATCTCAGGTTCGTCCAATCAATTGGCACGCAACCAAACTCAGACTCGCCCAACAACACATATTAGACCATATTAAATTATTCTATCATACATCCTATCATCACACCATACCACACAATATCAAACAATAGGCATATATCTAATCACATAGTTTCTAAGCCTATACAAGTAATTCATGAAGAACATGCTTAGAAAATAATCATTATGTTTTCACATTTACCACCCTCACCTTAGCCTTAACTTGTTGGAGACATTACGGTTCGAACTGGATTTCAAGCTTGGTTCTCCATCAACCGAGACATAGATTCATGCCTCATAAATGCTCCTACAGCTTCAGCTCTTCCTAGCTCATTTTACAAACCAAACAATAAATCTTATCATAATTTGTTATACCAAACCATCTCGAAAACGCATGAATAAATCGGAAACTAACCGTCGAAAACTCAATCTCACCTTTCAATTTGTAGCTTGTATTACCATGAATAACTCCACCAATTGTCAGCTAGATCCGAAAACGTTTGGACCTCCAAACGACGCCATTAATAAGCCATCTCAGAACTGTTTTCTGATTCATATTTAGCACAGTGCACAGCTTTCCAACAGTTACTTGGCCAAAAAGTAACGGGCATAACTCCTCAAGTTTAACACTTTTTAACTGTTCGTCAACTTCTGTAGTCTCCTAGCTTGGTGGTTCACATGTCGGTATATTTACCTTGCCAGACCGACGTCAGATTCTGCGCCGACGAGCCTCCAAAGTTGCCTCCTCCATACTACTTTGATTTTCTTCTATCCTCTTTCTTATTCTTCTCTTCTCCACCCATGATCTACTCCAGATTTTCTCCTCCACCATCTCCGCTACGTCTCGTCCTCTCTCCTTATGACTCTCTCTCTCTCTCTCTCTTCTTCTTCCTTTCTATCTTTTTCAAGTGACGAGATCACTGCCTCCTCCATCACTTTCACATGAGACCTCACTTCTCCTCCTCTCCTCTTTTCCACGCGAGATTCTCTGATAGGGTTTGTTTCGCTCGAGCTTTCTTTCTTTTCGTTCCAAAACGAAGACGGCGATATGGACGTATATACAAATACACGATCACACAAATGCCATACATAAACCCTCGTTGTTTTCGGATTTTTGGACTACATGGCTTATTAGGCTGACCTTATCATTTAAATAAAATGAATAGTCCATCTCTTGAGATTGGGATGTTACACCGGCCGTCCTCCGGTGACTAATGGCGGCAATCTTAGTTGGTACACGGTGGCTGTGGTGGTTCTTCGTTGAGGTTCTGGTGACCTCTCGCCTCTTCTCTTTCACTCAGATTTTCTTCTCTTCTTCATCTCTACTTCTCCTTAGTGTCGTAAACCAGATCTCCCTCTCTCAATACTTCACCTTCACGGTGGTGATGAACTCTTCTTCCCCATAACGTCTCGGCCTCCATCTCCGTGTTCTTCTTCTCTCCTTTCATCTACTCTTTCACGATTACTCTTTCTCTTCTCTTTCATAGTTTCATACTCTCTCGCATCATAGGCTCTTAGGGTTTATTTCTTTTCCGTGCGGCATATCTTCACGAAGATATAAACACAGACGATAAAAATTCTTTTTAGACTAATGGGCTTTTCTTGGCCCAATAACAGATTCTCCGTCTTGCTTGAATGCGCTAACTGCAGTTTTGAATGGGCTATTTTATGTTTTATTGTCTAATTATATCATTCTATCAATCTTATTTTCATTTCAAACTTGTGGCACAATTACAAACCAAGATTTTTTGGAAGGATACATATGCTAGAAAGAGATTCTTCTTAGTTTGATAAAAAAAAAAAAAGATTCTCCTTAGACAGAGGACACATCATGCTACCCCTCGGGCCTCGACCATTAACAATGTCTTTGGACCGCTGACATAATGAGTTTGTGGTATATTATGTCATCTATATTTGAGTTCTTGTGGGACTTTCAATGATAAATAGTTCTTGTGGGACTTGAGAAGACATAACTAAATGTTTTAATGAACATCTTTATACAAGTTTGTATAGAAGACGAAATACAACAGATGGATTGGGTAAGAATGTTTTGGAAGATCCGATGATTGTCATATGAGATTGTCGGGAGATAACTACGTGACATAGTTATATGTGTATATGTACGTATGTAGCTTTTGTAGCTAACAAACAAAGAGCATATTAATTGGAGGCAAGATCAACGGCTCTGATTGTATCTTATCTTGCATGCATCTTCATTATAAGATATGGTTGTGTTTAGGAGGGTGTAAAACATTCTACGTCCTAAACACAACCATATCTAATAAGCTAATATACCACCGTTTATGCTTTGTTTCTCTCTTTTGTCCACATTAGCTTCTCTTTCATCTCCATTTTCAGATTCACGTATGATTCAATGGTCATACACGAAACTGGCATGTATCATGCATCTCAGCTTACTGTTGATATATGGTTCCAATTTGCATTTGCACTTATTGATTAAATTAGCATGCTTCTGTTTTTTTTTATATATAGCTAACAACTGATTAAGAAAATTAATGTGAAACACAAAATCTAATTAATTTCCATTTGCATTTCGCTTTTTCATTTATATTTTTCAAAAACATATTTGTTTTTTTTTTTTTGAATGTAATGTTAAATTATATTCAAAAGAAATATTAAACGTTTTTACAACTTGTGCAACGGTTCGCTAAAAGAGAAAAGCCGAGGAAAAAACTTTGAAATTCAAAAACATATTTGATTGTACACTAAAATGTTGTTTTTTTTATAGTTAATATGATAGTTAAAAATATAAATTCAATCGCATACAATATATATTTTCTTGACCTCGCACTACAAGAAAACATAGCAAATTCCGACAAACCAAATAGTCGGAAATTCGTCGGAAATGGATGTTTCCGACGAATTTCCGACTACACCAAGTTTGTCGGAATTCTCTGGTCGGAAAACAATATTCGTCGGAAATTCGTCAGAAATTTCTGTCGAGATTAGTTGTCGGAAAATTCGTCGGAAATATTTGTTGGAAAATCGTCGGAAATATTCGTCGAAAGCCCGTCGGAAAGGTGTCGGAAATATTCGTCGGAATAGCGACGGAAAATTGCCGACGATATCCCGACGGCATAGTCCGACGCCATTCCGAGGAGATTCCTACAAACGACGCCGCAAGATCGAGTACGATTCCGACGATTTTCCGACCACAAATCGTCGGAAGTTCGTCGGAATGTTCCGACGAATTTCCGACAAAATATAATATAATAATATATTTAATAGTTTCCGACGAATTTCCGACAAATCGTATTTTTTTATTATTTTCCGATGAATTTCCGACGAAATATTATATTTTATTAAAAAAAATATTTATATTTTATTGTTAATTAATATAATTAATTAAATTAAATAATATTAATTTAATTTAATTGTAATAATTCAATAAAACAAACACAAATATTATATAAAAACATAATTAAAAAAAATAAAATTCACCACATAATATAAAAAACATAATTAAACATTAATAAGTTCTTAAACAACTAAAAATTATTACAAACGCGAATATTATATATTATCAAATAGAGTGTCAACGTTATTTGTTTCATTTGCATTTCCGGGTTGATCTTGGCGAGAAGGCGGAACGATGTCGGGATGAAGACGGGCCATCATATCCATCCAAAACTTACAATCTTTTAATTGACTCTTCAACTCGATGATTTCGGCTGCGTTTTCTTGACAATTCACGTGTGCATGTGAATATGACGAACTTCCGCCCATGTCTTCGTCAAACGGAATGGAACCGAATCCAAATCTACGTCCTTTTTTAACTTCAACTTGCTATTATAATGAAAATGTTGTTAGGAAATAAAACATATTATCTAAATTATAATATTTTAATTACTATTACTTACCGATCTGAAAATATCGTTTTTTTCTGCTTGGGTGAGTTGATAATCATCAGGCGTGTCCGAATGTTGACTCAATTGTGTGAGTTTCTCTTTCTCCATCTCCCGACATCGACGAGCTATTGCCTCAGCTTTTTTATCAACAAATGTCCCGTCCGATTTCCGTTTGTGAGTCTCCTCCATGAATGTCACCATATCGGGATACTCACCGGTTTCGGGATTACGCTTGCATTTAAAATATTTATTAGTTAAAAATTTACAATAAAATTTATTATAATGCAAATTGAAATGTAAAAAATTTAAATTTTTATTTACCATTTTTTCCTTTTTCCGGACATATGGCATTGATCCACAAGTATGTTTAGCCATGCCATAGCCTCCGCGTTCACTCTTGCGATTTTGAGAATTAGTTTCACTACGGGATTTATTTTGCTCTTGTAACCAATATGCAATAAGCCCTTGCCAAACGTTTTCTCGCATCCAATTTGGCTTTTCTTTCCCGTTAAGCCATTTCTTTTTCCATCCATAAACATAATCCAATAAACGACTCCCACATATCTCCTCAAATTTTTCTTGTACTTCGGCCGTAAGACCATAATCCCAATAAAATTTTTGCTACAATGTTAAACAATTTAAAATATATATATTTTTAGTGTTGTAAAATTTTAAAATTTAATTTTTTTAGCTACAATTATAAACAAAGTAAATAAAGCATAAATTTTATTTAAATAAACTAACCGCAAATGCCTTAAACCAACGTTTCTTTGTGTCTCCGGAGACCGACGTAAGATTCGGAGCGGGATCGGGGAAATCGCTCTCCATGATTTTCTTGATAATCTTTGTGAATCCTTTATCGAATCTATACCTATAATTACCAAATTATTTAATTGAGATTATCTACGTAAAACTATAAATTAAATAATACAATTTCTTACCAAGTTGTTCCGTTCATACGGCTTGGGTCGATCTTTTTCAATTTATCTCGACCCGGCGCACGGAGTAATTGGTCTAGCGTCATAGAATCGAGTGGATTTGCATCATCATTCCGTGTAGGCATCGCCATTGGTTCCGTCTCCGGAACTTCCGTGTCCTCCATGGGAAAATCATCCGGTGGTTGGGTTTCGGAACCAAAATTTTGCCCAAGATTCAAATCCGGAGCAAACCCACGTTCATTACAATACGCCATATATCCACTCCACGATCCATTATCCATCTCTTTAATCAAATAAAAAATTTATAATTAGTCTTTTGAATCTTATAAACAAAATTATGACGAAAATAAAACTAAACATCTTACCTTAACGTAAGTTAATCACAGAGAGATTT
>NW_003302548.1:14867563-14946395 GCF_000004255.2 Arabidopsis lyrata subsp. lyrata | reverse complement strand
GACGAATTTTCCGACGACATTATTTTCTCCGTCGGAAAATCGTCCGGAATTAGGCTATATTGAAATGAGGTTCCGATCGGTGCACAACCGATCGGCACAACCGAGCGGCAATGCCCTGTTTCCGACGAATTTTCCGACGACATTATTTTCTCCGTCGGAAAATCGTCGGAATTAGGCTATATTGAATTAATTTATTTTCCGACGAATGTTCCGACAAAATTATAAACTTCGTCGGAATATTCGTCGGAAATTTGGCATTAAATCTATTGCCGTTTACTTATCTCGAGCGGCGGAGAAATTAATGTAACTAATTCCGACGAATTTTCCGACGAAATTTAAAAATTTGTCGGAACATTCGTCGGAAAATAAATTAATTCAATATAGCCTAATTCCGACGATTTTCCGACGGAGAAAATAATGTCGTCGGAAAATTCGTCGGAAACAGGGCATTGCCGCTCGGTTGTGCCGATCGGTTGTGCACCGATCGGAACCTCATTTCAATATAGCCTAATTCCGACGATTTTCCGACGGAGAAAATAATGTCGTCGGAAAATTCGTCGGAAACAGGGCATTGCCGCTCGGTTGTGCCGATCGGTTGTGCACCGATCGGAACCTCATTTCTCTTCCAATCGGTTATGCCAATCGGTTGCACAACCGATCAGAACTCTTCTACACCATGTCCGTACAAGGCCGTCCGTACAAGTTAAGGAGAGGCCGTCCGTACAAATTTCGGTTCTATCAAGCTATATTGGTGTAGATTCCATCACAAGTTGATGGTCTCTTCCTCTTGAGAATGAGTTCCCCTTGTGTGGATAAAAGGAGATTCAATCACCAAGTGATTGTTTACTCTTTCTTATGAGCTTAGTCTCTTAAATTCCAACAAAATATACCCTGTTTTGTATCAAGATATATTTAAGCGGTACAAATTTAATCTCAAACGTTTCATACGACAGTTCCGACGAAAGTATGAATAAAATAAAATATTAGAATGGTTTAATTATTATAAAATAGAAACAGATTTTTTTAACAAATAAATTATAATGCATATAATATGATAAATTTAAATGCATTTAAACAGATTTTATAAAATATATATATAAAACTAAAGAAGATATATTTGATTTACTCAGAATCGGAAGAATAATCTGAACTAGCAGAATCATTTTGATCTTCAAACTCTTCTCCATCCTCTTCGTCTTCCGCATTTTCCCATATCTGTTCGACTTCTATGTTCTCAATATCAACGAGGGGAATGTCACCGACAGATTGATCTACTTGCGTAATTTCGTTTACTACAATTTGTTGTAGCAGTTCCTTTTCTTTCACCCCATCAACTCTGCTTCTTGGATTTATTTGATGAGCCGTAATCCATGGATATTGTCGAACACCTACTTGTGGATATGGTATGTAGCAAACCTGTGCTGCCTGAGATGCAAGTATAAACGGATCGTACTTTCTTAACTGCTTAGTCGAGTTGATCTCTGTGACACCATACTTTGTAAGTCTAACACCTCTTCCAACTCTAGGATCATACCAGTCACACTTGAAGAGTATACATTTCAAATTTATGACTCCCGGATATTCAACCTCTAATATATCAGTAATTTCACCATAGTAGTCTATCGAATCTGTACGAACAACGACCCCATAATTCACTGTTTTTCTGTTAGTAATCCCTGGACGTTTTATGAAAACGTAGCCTCGAGTGCAATACATCGGGTATGCCATTGCCCTTGATAGAGGACCTCCAACCAACTCTTCAAACCATGTTGGATAGTGTTCCTGCCTACTTGCGGCTGATTTGATCTGCAAAACATACAAGCAAATGTACGATTTTAATAAATAGTAACCATGTTCATAATATATGTAAAATCAACGGTGAAAACTTACATAATATTTTAACCAATTAGCATATTGTGTCTGCTTCATTTCCTCTTTTCGAGCCTCTGTCATGTTTGGATACGCTCCAGACACTTGATCATCAAAGATCCTACAGACATTTGTTTTTTTGTATAAGTAATTATTTTGCAAATAATATATGCGTATTATTAAGGTATGAATTTTGTTTCTTACTTCTCGAATGGTATGACATCGTCACAGTTCCGGAGGATGTAAGTATGAATGTGATTAAATTCTTGATCTGTAAACCATACTTCTCTTTTCTTCCCACTCAGTCTCCCGATTTGAGAAAAGATATCTGGGACAGATGTATGGTAAAAAGGCCGCACACCCCCATCATCGTACCTACCTGGTTTTCTTGCTTTTGTTTGGACATTTGGAGCAAAATAGTAGGCCGAAAAATGAGAAGTCTCCTCGTTTATGCTTTGAGCTACTATAGATCCCTCAACTTTGCTAAGATTTTTAACTTTTTTCTTCAAATGGAACATAAAACGCTCAAAAGGATACATCCACCGGTACTGAACTGGACCGCCTAGTGCTGCTTCACGAGGTAGATGGATAGGCAAGTGCTCCATGACATCAAAGAATGATGGGGGAAATAATTTCTCCAAATTGCAAATGATAATCGGGATATTATCTTCAAGTGTATGTAGTCCTTCGACTGTTAGAGATCTTGAACACAAATCTCTAAAAAATGCACCTATACCTGCAATTTAATTAATAACTGTAAACAAAAAAAGAATATATACATGAATAATAACATATTAAAATAATTGAAAGATAAGTTGTTTGTACCTGCAATTGCTTCATGGACAACATTTGGTAGGAGTTGTGTAAACGCAAATGGTAGTAAACGCTGCATGAAGACGTGACAGTCATGACTTTTCATCCCAGCTAATCTACCACTGTGATCATCAACACAATATGATAGATTTGATGCATAGCCATCAGGAAATTTAACATCATCAATTATCCACTGAAAAAACTTGGTCTTCTTGCTTGCATCTAATCTCCATATAGGAATAGGACCTACTCCGTCTGCAAGCAAATGGAGATCCTCGCGCGCACATATATCGGGTAAATCCATTCTGGATTTGACATTATCTTTAGTCTTACCCGCGACATTTAAAATGGTGTTAATTATATTGTCAAAGAAATTCTTCTCAATATGCATAACGTCAAGACAGTGGCGGAGTAGATGATTTGTCCAGTACGGTAACTCCCAGAAGATACTTTTTTATGCCAATTATGATGTTCTCCATATCCATCAATTCGGACATGACCATTACCCCCTACCGATGCTGTACAGTCAACATCAAAATCACGAAATTGATTCAATATATAATCACCATCATACTCAGGTGGCGGTGGATCACGGATACTCTTGTTCTTGCGGAACAACGTCTTACTACGACGATATGGATGATTTCGTCTTAGAAAACGACGATAACAATCAAACCAACTTGATTTCCGGCCATGTCTTAGTTGGAAGGCATCTGTATTATCTTGACAATATGGACATGACAGTCTTCCATGAGTTGTCCAACCCGATAACATGCCATATGCGGGAAAGTCACTAATAGTCCACATCAATACAGCACGCATGTTAAAATTTGTCTTTGTGGAGACATCATATACCCAAACCCCTTGGTACCATAACATTTTTAACTCTTCTATAAGCGGCTGTAGGAACACATCAAGTGAACGACGAGGGTGGTTTGGACCAGGAATCAAAATGGTTAAGAAAAGAAATTCTCTTTTCATGCAAAGGGAAGGTGGGAGATTGTAAGGGGTGACTATTACTGGCCACAAAGAATATTTTCTACCTGACTTTCCAAATGGATTGAATCCATCCGTGCATAAACCAAGATAGACATTCCTTGGTTCATTAGCAAAGACTGGATATGTAGAACAAAAATGTTTCCAGGCCGATGCATCCGATGGATGTGAAATCTCCCCGGTGAACTCATGTTCAGCGTGCCATCGCATACCCTCCGCTGTCCGATCTGACTAATACAACCTCTTCAACCTATCAGCCAAGGGCAAATACCACATACGCTTATATGGTATTTTGTTTCGCCCACCAGTAACCTGAAACCTTTCAGCACCACAGAAACGACATTGAGACATATTTACATTATCTCCCCAAAAAATCATACAATTTTCTCTACACACGTCAATCATTTGGAATGGTAAACCTAGCCCAGATACCAATTTTTGGATTGCGTTGTATGAAACTGGCGATAAATTATCTTCCGGTAGATAATCGTGGATAAAATCAGCCCACGCATCAACACAATCTTCACTTAAATTGTAGTCTGTTTTGATGTTCATCATACGTGTTGCGGCGGATAAAGGAGAATGACCCTCTCTGCATCCTGCATATATCGGATGATTTGCAGCATCTAACATATCGAAAAATCCCTGTGTTTCTAAGTTGGGTTCCTCCGCAACATTAGTATTTTCTACGTTATCATAAAATTCACCACTACCACTTCCAATTACATTATCTTCTTCCTGGTGAATATGCTCATCGCTAATTATAACGTTTTCATCTCTTCTTTCACGACTACTACTAGGACCCGATCTAAAATCCTCCCCGTGAGAAAACCATATATAATATCCTGGTGTAAAACCTCCCCAATATAAATGATTCCAAACAATGTCTTTTGCAAGAAAATGATCATTACAACATTTGACACAAGGACATGCCATAATACCTTCGATACGCGTCATTTCTTGATTAGATGCAAACTGCATGAATTCCATTAAACCTTCCTTGTACTCCTGCCTCATAGCTCCGGTCTCATCATCTAATCGATTATACATCCACTCTCTAATTTTATAAATATTATGAGAAGACATTTTTTTTTCCAAGATTTTCTTGTGTGTCTGTTTTTTTTTTTTCAACTATTTTCTTGTGTTTATGATTCTTTCGTTGTCTAGTATATATATAAAACTTTTCCGACTAACATTTTGTCGGAAATTCGTCGGAAATATTAAAGGTAACCACTTTAGAATTTCCGACAAGTTTTCCGACTAATTTTTTCGATCAAGTTGTCGGGATTACGTCGGAACATGTGCAGTGAATAATCACGTGTTTACCTAGTTTTTTCCGACAAATTTTCCGACAAGTTTCCGAGCAGTTTCCGATGATATTGGATTGTCGGAATTTTCCATGGTTTCCGACAAATATTTCCGACGAAATTCCGACGAATTTTTAATCATCGGAAAAGTTTTTATGTTTCCGACTAGTTTCCGACGAAATATTATTTTCTTGGAAGTTTGTCGGAAATTTCCCGGAAATCCGTCGGAATAATTCCGACTAAATATTTCGTCGGAAATGTTCGTCGGAAATTGCTATGTTTTCTTGTAGTGTCGAGGTGATCCAAACCTAATGACTAACTAGATCCTGACCCGCACGTATGTGCGGGATTTCAAATTTTAAGAAAATGTGTTGTAATAAACTTTCTGTAAATATAGAATATTTTGTTATTTTGGTGATATATATTGTTGTATATATATTATAATATACGCAGAAAACCGTAGAATGCTATTTATATTGTTTATGACACAATAGTTAATGTTGTGAACCATACGTCAAATTTCGGAGTTTGAAATTGAAGAGTAAATTAGAAAAAAAAAATCTTATTAGATTAGAATATAATATAGGTTAGATTGATGTAAACAAATATTTATTTTATATATTATTTATAAACCAATCTTAGATTAATTGTGAGATAATCAACGACGTAGATGTATGCATAATATTTATAGGAAATAGATTGTACATGAAATTAGATTTTTATTTGTGGATGATGACGAAAAATACTAATCTTAATTGCATATTTTAAATTTATGATGACCAAAATATTAAAAAAAAACTTAAATTTCCTATGATCTTTATGCATTATCGCAAATATGGTGATTATGATTGTTCAAATAAAAGTAATGAGCTGTTAACAAAAATCTATTAATGTTTGTTTCCAGAAAAGAAAGTACTATTCAAGTTTAATAGAAAAATAAGAATATTGGTGTGAATGAATATTTTCTCATTTTGAAGTATTTGCTTTGAAAATTTAAACATTGGTATTTAAATTATATTTTAATGTTTTCTGAAAAAATAAAATAATCAAATTTAGAAGAATATAAGCTTGTAACAATTTGAGACAAAATAAAATAATTTACTTGATTTGATATATTAATTTATTTGGCTCTAAATAAAATAATTTGGAAATATAGTAACTATTATAATATGTTTTAATATATATATTTTTATGTAATTGAAATTAATTTTAGTGATCTATATTTAAAATAATGAACTCTACCCGTTTCTAAAAATATATATTTCAAAATTTATATCATTTAAATTCTAATTAAAATGTAAAATAATTTAATCTATACTGAAAATATTATCTAGATATTTAGAACCTAAAATCCAAAATTATTTGTTGAATAGGTTATATTTTAAAGGATGAAACTATTTAGTTTAGATTATATATGAAAAATATACTAAATAATTTTTCATATTTGGAAAATAAAATATTAAAATCGTTTTTTCATGTGTACTACTAATCAGAATTAATTAGCATAGTTTTGTTAAGTAAATGTATTAAAATCTAAATTAAATGATAATTTGTTACAATAAATTAGATTGCCGGAAATATCTAATACTATATTACCAAAATAAATAAGTTTATATTTATAAAATTTCGAATTAATAACTTGATTTATTTTTTATAATTTTTTGACAGCAAATAACTTGATTTATTATGGAATCTTTTAAACTATTTCCAAAAATATTGGGCAGTTATTATTTTATTGATTTATTTTCTATAATTTAAAAAATGTTTTTTTTTATTTCTTCAAATTTATAAAAATCAATGGCATTCTATGTAATAATCTACAACTTAAAGGTTTTTTATTATTTAGTGATTCCCAATTAATAGTATAGATCTGTACTTCTATTCAAATTCAAGAAGTAATAAAACTCTTCAATTCCAAATTCAAAAACGCTATGTATGGGTTTAATTAATAGATAAAATGGCCATCATTTGTTTAGTTGCTTTTTGTTTTCTGTTTAATATTGGCTCTGAAGTTTGTTGACCGAAAACTAAAGCCTAACCAAATAGATTATGACCTTAAAGTTAATTTGTCATGCATACGTGATATACGACAGAGCTTAATTAATACAAAAAAAGTTGTTCATATTTCTAATGTTATAAATTACTAATGTGAAGTGAAACACAAGTACACAACACACATTATACACGCATTTGAAATTTTGATTTGTATGCATATTATAACAAAAATAAATATTATGATACTGATTTCCGGCATTATATAATTGGTCGGGTAAAACGTCTATCCACTCAACTGTATTTTTCTTTTGTCAAAGTCTCTCTACTCAACTGTGTTTTATTTATATATCATAATATCAATGACAATAAATCAAGAAGAATCCTCATAACGTAAAAAGATTCCCCTTAAATAAAAAATGTTGTTTATACTACATAATTCCATAACTAATCAGTAAAATAAGAGGTTTATTAGGTAATCAGTAGTTAAGAAGGCAAATTAAAGAAAGTGCTGAATAAATCCAAGCACCGGCCATATATAGTCAGCGGCGTCGGCTAAAGCGAAATGAGAGCGCACCGTCAGCTTCAAAACAACGCGAAGCAGAGGAACAAACCACTTGGAACTTGTGTTCGTGTGAGGTCGCACGTGCCGCAAGTGTCGGTGGCTGCACGTTCGATAAATCTGACTGACTCGAGAGAGAGAGAGAGACAGGATAAAAAGTACAAAGTCGAAAGGGAGAAAAGCGAAATTCTGATTTTTGTAAAACTTACTATTATTTTTATTACTACGTATTATTTACTTATGTCGAAATCTAAAATCAACATTAGCTAACATTGTTTTTGCTTTTAATTTAAATTTTGTTTTTGCTTCGGGCCAACAAAATTTAACCACAACTACCAAATCATGTAGAAGCATAGAGTTTTGTACGATTTGGACTAATTATCGACCTAAAACCATGGTGTCAAATTTGATCATATTGAATGGTGATTGGCTCATACGAGATTAGATGGGATAAAAATAATATATAATTAAGCACAACCACTTTGTACATATGGTTTTGAATATATATATATATATATGTGGTTTTATCTGTAAATAGGTTATAATCAAGACTCAAGAGTCTCTCAAGAGAGAGATATCAACACCAATGCAACGGAGTTTGTGGTTAAACCTAAAGCATGTAAAGCAAACGAATCCTTCAAGTACTAGGATACTATACTTCGGCTCGAGTTACATTATGTATGGATAATGGATCGACATGATATTCATGCCCTTTGACTACAAATAATTAACAACATATATAATCCGGAGACCATAGCCACACTAAGCCAAAAAAATACCAATTAATTTTGATTGTAATAGGAACAAGATGGGCCATGAGCATTGAGTATTGCATATGGACTTAATTAGGTTTAGTTCATGAGATAAAGGTTAATGTACCATAGATATTATATATATGTATGTATAGCCGTAAAAAAAAAACAGAATAACACAGAATTTCCAGTATCGTTTTGTGTAATTCTGACATCGTATCAGAGCTTTAGGTTCAATTTTTTTAGGGTTTTAGATTAGTTTCCGCAAAGATGAAACAAAAAAAAATGTTTGTGTTCTTCGTTTTTGGTTAGTCGCTGGGGTTTTTGGTCTTTAAAGGGTTTCGTTTTTGATGTTTCTTGGTGATACTGTTTTTTTTTTCAGATCTGGTTTGTCGGATTTTGTTTATGTCGAGTTTGTGAGATCTTCGTTGGTGAGAGAATGAGAGTGGTTAAAATTAGGTTTTCGTTTTTTGGGAGAGTGTTTTTTAGATATCGGTGTTTTGGAGTCTTGGTTCAGCATGGGTTTGTTCGTTTTTCCTTTGCGTCAAGTTTTCATATTTTTCTGGTTGATGATTTTTTCCAGATCTGTTTGGTTGAAAGAGCTGTTTGGCTCAGACGATTGTTTCCGTTGCAGGATTTTGATGGTGTGTTTCCCCAACTCGCTGTTGGAGTCACTTTCTCTTCTTGTGAGACTGTTTCTCTCACTTTTGGCTCGTGTTCGTGATTGGCAAAGGTGGCTGTTTCAGCAAGTTGGATGTTATTCATCTACACACTTCCAACTTCAGGGGGGGGGGGGAAGACATCCAGTCGCTGTCGGGCTCAACTAGTTGTTGGGCTTAGATGTTCGTGTTGGCGTTCGTGGTTGGCAAAGAAAGGTTGGGACTTCGCAAGCAGATTGCTGCTCCGTTTGGTTCGTTTAAGAGTACCTAAGAGGTCTCTATTCGTGTTCGTGGTTGTCAAAGGATGGTTGGGGGTTCGCAAACAGATTGGTTCTCCGTTTGGTTCATTTAAGAGTACCTGAGAGGTCTCTATTTTGTTTTTTTTTCCACAACTCGTCCTGAGTTTGTGACGTGTGTTTGGTTCTACAAAGTTTTAACTTTGAAACAACAAGCTGATGTTGAAGACACAAAAGTCTGTATCAGGAGTCTCATCGTGCTCACGAAGCGAGTAGCTGACGTAGCGCGTTCTTGGTGTGGTTGTTGATTCGAAGATTCACTAAATATTTTCCGAATCAACATATAGAAAGGATAAACTTGAGGAGCAAGTTTATTCATTTTATGGATATTCTCGAAGATCTGCTAAATGTTTCGTGATTTTGCTAATAGTCGTGGAAGACCATCGGTCGTGTGGTCAACACTTTGACTATTGCGTGGTTGTCATCAAAGAAGACATCATATGGGTTGTCATCAGAGATTTGTTTGTTTCCCTCAGAAAGTTGGATGTTCTTGATATACACACTCCAACTTGAGGGGGGTAATATGGTACGGTCATCCGAGTTTCAGAATGAGCTAAGACCGTTATTTAGGTCATCAGAGCTACGAAATGTGTTCAAACCGTTGTTAAAGATATCAGAACTGCAGAAGGCGCTCAGAATGTTGTTAAGGTCAAAGCTGTGGGACGTTCAGACCGTTGTTTAGGTCAGCAGAGCTACGAAATGTGCTCAGACCATTGTTAAAGTTGTCAAAGAGCTGCGGAAGGCGCTCAGACTGTTGTGAAAATCAAAGTGATGTGGAAGGCGTTCAAAGATTTGTGAAGATCAAGGAGCTTCGAAATGGGCTTCAGAGAAGACATGAGGATCGAAGCAGCTGAAAGCGCTTCAAATTCAATTTTTTTTTCCTTTTTCGGCAAGTTGGGTGTTCTTGATAGACCACTCCAACTTGAGGGAGGTAATAGGAATAAGATGGGCCATGGGCCATTGAGTATTGCATATAGGCTTATTAGGTTTAGCTCATGAGATTAGGGTTAATATACCCTTGATATTATATATATGTACGTATACCCGTTAAACACAAAACAGAATAACACAAAATTTCTAGTATCGTTTTGTGTAATTCTGATAGATTGGCTAAAGATTGATTTTTCTTACACCGTGAGCCACAAACTAGCTACAGAATAAGACGGTAGCTTGTTACACATATTTATGTTGTTATCCGCAACTAATTACATAAAATCTACCATATCTGATCCGGTAACAAATTTATTGCAATTTATCTCTGAATACTTCAAACTAAATTTCTAGTCATTTGGTTATGAAATAACAAAGAATAACTATAAATTATTCACATTTTCTTCATCGTCAAGTCACTGCTAATAAACACTCCCTCTGTCCCATTTTATAAGATGTTTTGTATAAAAGCACAAATATTAAGGAATAATTAATGTTTACTTTTTATAGGAATTCAGCCAGTAAAAAAACAAACTGCAGAATTTAAATGGTCATAACATACTAAATAAACCTAAATTATACATAGAAATCTGGGAAAATCTTATAAAATGGAACCAGAAAAAAATGCTAAAACAACCTATAATTTGGGACAGAGGGAGTAACTTTTATCATGGCTACAAATTTTATATCGCCACAATATCATACATAGTTAGTGGCTATACGATTACTAAATAATATATACGGATCTTTTTTGGTTTAATACAAAAATCAGGACTAGCCAATTCAGAATTTAAACACAATGGTTCTTAGAAATTAGAATTACGTAATCAGATTTTATAAAGGGAATCTACAATCTATGACCATAGACGACTCGTTATTTAGTTCTCTCTCCTCACCACTTTTTGACCTTTACTGTATATGTCATAATGACAATCTAATCCCTAATGTATCTCTCTTTCTCTTTCATGTCTCTCTTTCTCTTTCATTTCTCTCTTCGGTTTCTACTGCAATCTAAACCCACAAAAATTCAACAAAAAAATTAAAATGGTTTCAGAAACAAAATTGCAGAGAGTCAAAGCTGGCCGGATAAGCAAATTCGTGAGTTGTGTGGTTGACTTGTGACAATGGTAGTTTTAATTCGGCGAAAACAAAAATCAAGGGAGAAGAATAGATTTTGTCGGTGGAAAACGATCAATGTCACATTCGTCATGGTTCAAGCTGTGTTTAAAAATGATAATGGTCGATTTGATTTTGTGACAGAGAGAACCGATCGATTTTGGTTGTCCCGACTTCGATTCCATGAAGGTTGAAACCAAGATACAATGGTAGTTTCAAATCTCGGTGGTAATTTCGAAACCCAGCAGAATTGTGGAATGAATAATTTGTTAGCTGGGTTTTGATGAGGTTTATTGAGCAAAAGAGGGAAACTGGTATCATTGGCAGCAACGACCATTGTCTCATTTTTCTGGGTTCGATTTTGTTATATGGGTAACAATTTAATTAGCAACACATACAAAAATGCTAACGTATAAGTTAAACGTGATAACTAAATTATCATTATAAATAAGTATGCTAATATATAAGTTAACGGTTGTAATTAGTTATTAGAGTAAATAAACAGGTTCTAATATAAATTAGTTGATACCAATCAAATAGTCAACGATTTAATATGATAAATTTGAGCATACGTTGTATAAGTTACATGTTAATATAAATATTATCCATATATCGAATATTTTACCATGTTCATACAAATATTATTCAAATATGTAATATGTTTAGCACGTTATTATTTTATATTAACATATAATTTATAACTTATCGCGATACTAAATTATTTAGCATGTGTCATCTGCATATTATCATGTCGAAATGAACAGTGTCACCCACATATTAACCTTATTTTAATCAGTGGCATTTTAGTAATTAATCCAAAAAGAAGGATATTTTTGGTTTACATTTTCTTTCTCTTTCCTACTTTTCTAATTTTCAAATTACCATGGATTTAAATCTAATTATTTGGTCAATTGTGGATTTAAATTAATATAGCCCTTTTATAAAATGGTTAAAAAAGAAAAAATGATACCCCTTATGTTTCATAAAGAGTGTCTTTCTAGCATTTTTCACACAAATTAAGAAAAGTAAACAAATTTCATTTTTACCCCTTATTAATATACTAAATAATATTTTCTCTCTAATTAATAAGCTAAAATATTAGAGATAAAAATGAGAAATATTCTTAAAAATTGCATTGAAAACACAAAATGACACTTTTGTGAAACAAGATTAAAACTTTAAAACGACATTTTTTGTGAAACGGAAGGAGTAGATCAAGAGATAATTGGGTGAGAGACAACCGATCTGAATCAAATTAAATTTTCGGTATTATGTTTTGAAGGACAAAGACAATGATAATTTTAGCTCATCTTTCTGCCAAAAATAACCTTACGCGCCTCTCCAGATCAATATGTTGTGCATGGATGTCCAAAATCTTTTATAGATTTATGTATGTATCTTGTAAGTTGTCTTCTTCTTATGTCGGCGTTGATTTAATATCCGATTAAAAAAAAGATATCTATTTTGTAAGCAGTAAACAATTCAGAGTTGCTTTCCCAGTTATTTACGGACAGAGAAGAATTTGCTGGGATAGAGTTAACCAATACTTCAAACTCAACACGATTAATGTTGATATTATGATGAATTTCTTTAAGTTTCGATGACAAATTAACAAAATTTGATGAAAATAGGATGATAATTCGACGAAATTTGGTTAAGATTCGGTGATAATTCGAAGAAATTTGGTGAAAACTCGACGTAACCGGGTAAAAATCCATCGAAACTATGAATTTTATGATTTCATGCAATGATTTTTTAGTGTCCAATTACGATACACTATTCACTTGTTCTGTTCAACGGGTTGGGATAGGGTGGTTGTAATAATGTTTGTAGCGTGCATATGAGTATACAAATGTTAATAGAGCTCTATATACGCGTTTACATGTATACAAATGTTAATAACTCGCGATATATGTATTTACATAAATATAAATATTAATAACGCTTTATATATATATATATATATATATATATATAAATATAACTCGCTTTATGTTTTTATATATGTTTCTGCTGTCCCTCGGAATGAGGTGTTCCCTTCTGCGATAAGCAAGAAGTCTGCTGCTAAATTAGGTTCGGTGGTGTCCCAGAAACCACCCAGTACGCATATATGAATACAATCGCCTGGAACTGTCAGGAGGCGGGCGCGTACCTGACATCAGAGCATCTGAAGGAGCTCTTCAGATATTTTTTTCCTTATTTTCTTTTTCTTTCAGAAACAAAAAATAATTTTTCATTTATGCAAAACATTCAATTCTCTTTTGGTTATGATAATTTATTCACTGTGGAACCTTCGGGTAGAAGCGGTGGTCTTGCTTTATTCTATATAAATTCTCCTGCTGTGAAGATGTTGTATTCTAATAATCGCTTGATTGATATTGAGACGACCATAGAGGGACATAAAGTATACATGACTTTTGTCTATGGTGATCCGGTTATAGCATACCGAGAAAATGTATGGGAAAGGTTAACACGTACGAGTAAATCGAGAGATGGAGCATGGTTCATGATTGGGGATTTTAATGAGATAACGGGGAACCATGAAAAACGGTGGGGGGGGGGGGGGACGTCGAAGAGCGGAAGCAACGTTTCTTCCTTTTCGTTCCATGTTGGCTAATTGCGGTATGATTGAATTCCCTTACAAAGGTAATTTCCTGTCCTGGGTAGGAAGACGACGAAAAGGACGTGTGCGGTGTCGGCTAGATAGGGCGGTTGGTAACGAAGATTGGCACAACCTTTTTTCCCACACGAATGTGGAGTATTTAAAACTATGGGGCTCTGATCATCGGCCTGTTTTGGCTAGAATTAAGTCTAATAACCGTCGCGTTCAAAGAAGTTTTAAATTCGACAAAAGATGCCTTGGTAAACAAGGGTTTAGACAAGTGGTTAAAGAGGGATGGGGAGAGACAAACCAAGAGGACTCCATTGATATCCACTCCAAGATAGTAGCCTGTCGTAAGGCTATTTCAAAATGGAAAAAAAACAATCCTTCGAATGCTGCGAAGAAGATTGAAGAGTTAAAAGAAAAGTTGGATGTAGCTCAAGATCAAGATTTAGTTACGGCTGAGGATGAGTTAGAGCTTAAATGGCAAGTTTGTGCAACGCTCAGAGATGAGGAAATCTTCTGGAAACAAAAGAGTAGGGCTACATGGATGAGAGAAGGAGATCGTAACACCAAATATTTCCATGCCACTACAAAACAACGACGGGCTCGTAACCGTATCATTAGCATAAAAGATCGCAATGGAGCCCAAGTAGATACGGAGGAAGGTATCGAAAAAGTTGCGGTAACGTATTTCCAAGATCTTTTCTCAGCTTCAGATACTAGTGACACAGAAGAAGCCCTCCGTTTCGTTATCCCTAAAGTTTCCCCGGAGATGAACGCAGCCCTGACTCGGCCTCCATCAGATCGCGAGATAAAAAAGGCGTTGTTTGGTATAAATCCTGAAAAAGCCCCGGGTCCTGACGGGATGACAAGCCTTTTCTTCCAGCGGTATTGGAAAATCCTTGGTAAGGACTTGATAAAAATGGTTAAAGAGTTCTTTGAATCAGGTTCTTTTGACCCAAGACTTAATGAAACGAATCTCTGTCTTATCCCGAAGACTAAAAGACCGAGAGACATGACCGAATTCATGCCCATTAGCCTATGTAATGTTAGCTATAAGATTATCTCGAAAGTCTTAAGCAACAGGCTAAGGAAAGTACTCCCGAACGTGATTTCGGAGACACAATCAGCCTTTGTGGCTAGACGTTTGATTACGGATAACATATTGCTAGCGTAGGAAAACTTCCACGCCCTCCGGACAAACCCTATTTGTAGGTCCAAATTCGTTGCTATAAAGACGGATATGAGTAAGACTTACGATCGAGTCGAATGGTCTTTCTTGGAGGAGCTTATGGTGAAACTTGGGTTTGATCCAAAATGGATAAACTGGATGATGTGTTGTATTTCAACAGTATTATACAAGGTCCTCATTAATGGAGAAGCAAAAGGTAATATTATCCCTACAAGGGGACTCCGCCAAGGTGACCCGCTGTCCCCGTTCCTCTTCATTATTTGTACTGAAGCTTTGATAGCTCAGCTCCGTGGAGCGAAAGAAGAAGGGCGACTAACGGGGCTAAAAATTGCGCAAGGTAGCCCACCTGTTTCACACTTACTCTTTGCAGATGATAGCCTTTTCTTCTATAAAGCAGAAATCCAGCAGTGTGCTGAGCTTTTGAAGATTAATAATATATATGGGCTAGCTTTGGGACAACAACTCAATCGTGAGAAATCCGTAATCCTCTTTGGAAATAGAGTGACACCTGAGATAAAAGCTTCGCTAAAAAACGCCATAGGAATTTCGAAAGAAGGAGGTATGGGGATGTATCTAGGACTACCAGAAACGATTTGTGGCTCCAAACAACAAGTCTTTGCATTCGTGCAGGATAGGCTAAATGCAAGAATCAATTCTTGGACGGCAAAATTTCTTTCTAGAGGAGGGAAGGAAGTTTTAATAAAATCGGTGACACAAGCTTTACCAACATACGTCATGTCATGTTTCCTTCTGCCTCAAAATGTCACAAATAAGCTGCGAGGAGCAATTTCGAAATTTTGGTGGAGTAAGAAGAACAATAACAGGGGCCTACATTGGTTGGCCTGGGAAAAGATCAGTTTCCCACTATCAGATGGAGGTTTGGGTTTCCGAGATTTAAAGGAGTTCAACTTAGCCCTTCTAGCTAAACAAGTATGGCGTCTACTCAGATATCCAGATTCTCTTCTTTGCCGCGTTTTGAAAGGTCGGTATTTTCGGTACTCAAATCCTTTAGAGGCAAAGAAAGCGAATTCCCCATCGTATGGGTGGAAAAGTATGATGGCAGCAAAGCCCTTACTACAAGATGGCCTCCGGAAAAATGTTCTTTCTGGCTTCAGTACAAAGGTATGGTGTGATAACTGGATCCCTACTATTCCAGCAAGGCCGGCAAATGACAATGGAGTATACCGAGACCCGAACCTATATGTCAACCATCTTATAGACTTTAATACAAAAGAGTGGAAATTGGATCTGATTAATGAGCTCATTGAGCCGAGTGATATACCTTTGATCACAGGTCTAAAACCGAGCAGAACTTTCAAGGTGGATGATTACATTTGGGTTCACACGAAGAATGGTCAATACACAGTAAAATCCGGCTATGCCTTAGCGAAACAGGCCCTCCAAAGCAGTGCTGAAGTCCTCGAGCCGAGTACTACAAAACTGAAAAGCCAAGTCTGGAAATTAAAGGCTCCTAGAAAGATCAAGCATTTCCTTTGGCAAGCGTTAGCTGGCTACGTGGCTACTAGCAGCCGTCTTGCAGACAGGCACTGCGGCTCAGATAGATCATGTCCGAGATGTGGTGCGATTGAGGAATCGATTAACCATGTGCTTTTTGAGTGCCCTCCGGCTCTACAAGTATGGGCTCTATCGTCTGTTCCGACCTCTCTGGGGCTGTTCCCGTGTAGTTCTCTATTCTCCAACTTCGACTACCTCCTTTGGGTGGCAAAGAAGCAAGGAGTAACAGCGGAACAATTAGAATCTTTCTCTTGGATTGTTTGGTACATCTGGAAGGCTAGGAACGACAAAGTTTTCTCTAACAAAGATAATCAACCTCCAGAGACGCTTGCATTAGCCCTGTCAGAGACAAAAAGCTGGCAATTGGCGCAAGTTATGGAAACTCATGAAGAGTCTGAAGACGAAGATACGGACGAGATGGAGGCTACTCAAAATCCGAGAGGAGAGATAACTTGTCAGCTGGATGCGTCGTGGGAAGGTAATGATCCACTTTCTGGATTTGGCTTCGTTATAAATAGCCCCATCAAGCTCTTTGGACTAAGAGGTATAAACCGGTACCAGAATGCTCTACATGCTGAATTTGGTGCACTCCTCTGGGCGATGGAAGGTGCCCTTCTCAATGGGTTGGTTTCAGTCCATTTTGAGACTGACTGCTTGGGGATCATTAGTGTCCTTGAGGAACCAGAAGATTGGCCAGTGTTTTCTTCGGAGTTAGATATTTTTAAAGGTTTTAGAGCCCGATTTGTTCTGTTTTCGATTTCTCATATCTCTAGAAACAATAATGTCCGTGCCGATCGTCTTGCAAAGAGCGCTCGAGTACGAGGTCTAGTTTTTTCCCATGTAAGCTCCCAAGTTCCGGAGTGGTTGGCTCACGAGGCTAACCTTTTCGAACTAGCTTAATAATAATGGTGTTTTGGTGTCAAAAAAAAAAAAATGTTAATAATGTCTAATATACATGTTTAAACATGTTTACATGCATACACATTTTAATAACGCTCTATATATATATATATATATCCATTTACATGTATACATAGATCCAATAACTTAACATTATAATTATTTTTAGCGCTTTATATATGTGTTTACATGTATATTTTTTTGCAACACAGCTGCATGCCTATTTATTGGGTGTCTATTCCATTATGTTAACCGTTTAAAATTTCAAATTCTCGCCCAACAAGTTGCATTAGAGATTCAAAATCTCGAAGACAGTCTGTCAATTCGCATTTAATACAAGTCTGTTTGTCTATTCAATTAGGGTTGGCTGATTTTTCAGCCCTTAACTATTCGCAAACTCAAGGAATCTCCCGATACTTTTTCACTCTTAAAAAATCACCAACAACTAACAATTTTCTCAATTAAACATCACATACTTTCGGATTCATCTGGATAAATACGCCTCCAATCGAACCGGCCATTAAACCGGGTTTGACCACAAATTCGCGTTTACTCTCCCGCGATTAGGATTACCCATTTGATTACCCATGACCCGAGTTGTTTTGACTCTTCTCTTTATTTTGAGAAATAAATGCTCCCTGGCTTTGTTTTGAGAATTCTACGCTCTAACCGGAAACCGCCATCGTCATCTTCTACTGCAATTTCAGAGAATGAACAGAGAGAACTACTGGAGACTATAACCTCTAATCTTCCATTAGATAAAAGCTCCATCTCCTCAACAACGAGATTCCTCTTCGGCTTGTTACGAACCGCCATCATCCTCAACGCCTCCGAGATTTGCCGTGATCTATTGGAGAGAAAGATCAGAACACAGCTAGAGAGAGCCACGCTCGACGATTTGCTCGTCCCTAGCTACTCATACCTTAACGAGACTTTATACGATGTTGATTTGGTAGAGAGAATCTTAGCTCACTTTCTCGACACCTTGGAACAATCAAACACCGCCGTAGTCGAAGCTGACGGAAAATCTCCGTCGCTTATGCTCGTCGGAAAATTAATCGACGGATTTCTCGCTGAGATCGCATCCGACGCTAATCTCAAATCGGATAAATTCTACAATCTAGCCATCTCACTCCCAGATCAAGCTCGTCTCTACGATGACGGACTCTATAGAGCCGTCGACGTATATCTCAAGGTAAATCAATAACATTCAATGTGAAGAAGATCCGAGAAAAAATGGATCTAATAATTTCGTTTTCTTCAATAGGCGCATCCATGGGTATCGGAAGCAGAGAGGGAGAAGATCTGCGGCGTGATGGATTGTCAGAAACTGACGTTGGAAGCATGCACACACGCCGCGCAAAACGAGTGGCTTCCGCTACGAGCCGTCGTACAAGTTCTCTTCTTCGAGCAGTTACAGCTCCGGCAATGCTCCCTGGCTTTATTTTGAGAAATAAAGAGAAGAGTCAAAACGACGTCGTTTTAACTCTCGGGTCATGAGTAATCAAACGGGTAATCCTAATCGCGGTAGAATAAACGCGGATTTGTGGTTAAACCCGGTTTAATGGTCGGTTCGATTGGAGGTGTATTTATCAAGATAAATCCGAAAGTATGTGATGTTTAATTGAGAAAATTGTTAGTTGTTGGTGGTTTTTTAAGAGCGAAAAAGTATAGGGGGATTCCTTGAGTTTGCGAATAGTTAAGGGCTGAAAAATCAGCCAACCCATTCCATTATAATTATTTTTAGCGTTTTATATATGTGTTTACATGTATATTTTTTTGGAACACAGCTGCATGCCTATTTATTGGGTGTCTATTCCATTATGTTAACAGTTTAAAATTTCAAATTCTCGCCCAACAAGTTGCGTTAGAGATTCAAAATTAAGAGATTCGAAGACAGTGTGTCAGTTCGCATTTAATACAAGTCTCCTCCTTTTTTCTATTGCTGCGTAAATGTCACTTCTACAACAAAGCATTTAATAACTGTCATTTTATTTTTTTTCCCTCTCTAAAAAGTCAATGGTGCTATCACACGAGCATAGTTTTTGTAACTAACTGGTTTTTCTTATAATTCTTTTAAAATTAAGGGCTATTGATAAAGCCTGATTTTTTGTTTGGCTGAGACTAAATTACTTATTACCGATTAGTTAATTATATGTTCTATTTTTACCTTTGCACAAATTCACTCGTAGATAAAAGGATGAACCAAAATAGTCTTGAAACTAACACGTTGACAAGAATTTACCAAAACACATGAAACGAGGAGTCGAGTGGTTTGGTTAAATAGTAAATGACCGGGAGGAGAAAAACAATCACCGATCGATCCCAAATGGTTCGCCGTCGAACACGGACACGTGTCGTAGGATAAGAACCACATGGTTGTGTTAAAGACCAACGCAGAGTCAATGATTGGATGGATCCATTTTGAAATTTCCCAAATTGTCATTAGGCATCATCACACGTGGACGACAGGACGAATTCGTCTTCTATTGCTTTACCTGCACCTCGTCGTACAATAACACTGCCCTAATTTGTATTAACTTTTTGTTTATTTATTTTCTAATACAATATTTATAAGCGTATTGAAGCCACTAGGTACTTTAATGCTTTGTTAGCTACACTATCCATTTTTGTTCTTAATCCTTGAACTTCTTAGATACTTTGTAGAATTTTTACGTATTTTTCTAATAAACTGATTGAGTAGAGATAAATCCACGTAACATTCAATGAATTTACTATACCTGTTTTAAGAATTTTCTAATTTAAACGTTTGAGAATTTTTGGTAAACATCATTTGATACTTTCCAATCTTACAAAACAAATTTGATACTTTCCAAAATCTTGATAACCATTTCATTTGTCTAGGTCTATATAACTCTCTAACAGTCGAATAATGATGGCATGAAAGTTCACAAACAGAATGTTGATATCCAAATATATGCATAAACAATTTAGTGATAAAAAAATTTGAGAGTATATATTAAATCGTTGTATCGAAGAAATTACTAACAACAAAAAGCTTCCGAACGAGTAACGATGATCAATGATCTTTGCCGCCTTACCAAAATCCGAGAGCAAGAAGAAATCTCACCAGAACATGCAAAAGTATGCTGAAAAACACTAGTAGTAACAAAAGTTTGATAAACACATAAGACGCGACATTCTCAAACCTTCAACGATGATAAACAGAAGTCTCAAAAAGACGTAGTTCGTGAGATACTCCTCACCTTACAAACATGAAACTTTTACTGCTCCGGTAACTTGCTCTCATAATTATAGGACAAATTTTAATGTAGTTTGTTTAGAGTTGATCAATATGATTAAGTCCTTTATAAAATGACCTTTTTTTTTTTATATATACAAATTTTTCCTACATAATTGAAATTCTATGACGGATCTAGAATTCAATTTAGTGATACATCATTTGTAAATTTATCCACTTGAACCTACTCCCACACAAATACGATATTTTCCCAATAATCAAAAGGTTAAGCTGAAGTACAGTAAATCTAACTTTAATAATCAACGTACCCAAATTTTCAAATTAATATCTCTGTCACTTTGGAAAAATAGTAATCCAATGAAAAAAAAAAACCCAAAGACAAAACAAAATATATTCCGACAAAAAATATACATATACAATTAAATGTATGATCTCGTTAGGTTTTACTACTAGCGCCTTCGCATCCGATTGCTCGAACATGATATCTCTCATAGACAACCAAGACGCTTAGCCAACCTTCGCAGCAGAAATGGCCTCTTTCCGGTCACTCGTTTGTTTTTTCTCTTCTTTTAGTATTATATTTCTTCCTCGTAGTTCTAATACTTGAGCAGATTGTTTAACCAAAAATGCTCGGGCTCGAAATTGTCTCTTTTCCTATGTAAATTCGTCGGTTCCTGATTAACTTTCCCTAGCGGAGAGTCTCTTTCCGATATTTTAATAGAAATGGAGTTTGGTGGGAAAAAAAAAAAAAACAATTAAATGTATATATGTATGTAATAACATACTTATAAGCAGTTCACAGGCACAACAAGAACTGAATTAGCTGGCCACTCGTTATTATTCGTTTTTTTTCTCTTAAAATAATTAAAATAACTTTTTCCATTTTTTTCCCAAACGGGTTCTCTGAAACTAAGAAAACTCTAAACAGAGAATCCGGATGCTTTTCTCAGATTCTTCTACTCTTTCCTAATTTACCGATTTTTCTCGGGAAACCAAAAATTCCAATTTTTTCCTTGATCTGAAGTCAATTCAGAATCTTCTAATTGGAAGCTTCAAAGAAGAAGAAGAAAGAAGAGAGAGACTACTGATTTGGGTTTTGTTTCTTTTGTTGGATCAGAAAGATCTCTGCTTTGATCTTTGTAGTATACGTGGCGAAATGGGTTGGAGTTTGGAGTTGTGTTGATGATGTTCCAAGTCCCAGATTTCTTGTAATAACATTCTTCTGTCTTTCTCCAATGTCTTTGTCTTGATTCTCAGAAAAATATCTTCAGATCCGTTTTACTTGAGAGGAATAGTTTTTAATTAACCACAAAAAAAAAATGATGAAGATGATGAGAAACAAACCGACAAATCTTCCGACGGCGGTCGGCGGTGGTAGAGGTTCCGGCGGCGGCAGGGAGTCAGGCGGTCATGATTGGGAAATGAGACCTGGTGGTATGTTGGTTCAGAAACGTAACCCGGATTTGGATCCTGTTGGAGCTCCACCACCGCCGTTGATCAGAGTTAGGATCAAGTACGGTGCTGTGTATCATGAGATCAGTATTAGTCCTCAAGCTTCTTTTGGTTAGTTTGTCTCTGTTTATTCATAAGAATAATCTATTGAATTTGGAAGTTAGAATGGAATTTGAGTTTTGATTGATGCAGGGGAGCTAAAGAAGATGTTGACTGGACCAACGGGTATTCATCATCAAGATCAGAAGCTAATGTATAAAGATAAAGAGAGGGATTCGAAGGCGTTTCTTGATGTTTCGGGCGTGAAAGATAAATCCAAGATGGTGCTTATTGAAGACCCGATTAGCCAAGAGAAACGGTTTTTGGAGATGAGGAAGATTGCTAAAACCGAAAAGGCGTCGAAAGCGATATCGGATATTAGCCTTGAAGTTGATAGGCTCGGCGGACGAGTAATGCCCTGCCCGCCAAGCCCTTACTTTCTTAGGTTGGATTCGATGAAATCGTGGAAATCTTATGTGTGTTTTTGTGTGTAGGTTTCGGCTTTTGAGATGGTAATTAAGAAAGGAGGGAAGATTCCGGAGAAAGATCTTGTTACGGTTATCGAATTGTTGATGAATGAGTTGATAAAGTTGGATGCGATTGTGGCTGAAGGAGATGTGAAGTTACAAAGAAAGATGCAGGTATGTAATCAAAATCATTTCAGGATTGGCGATTTTCGCAATGTTCTTTAGTTGTCAACATTTGGTTTCTATGTTTGTATAGGTGAAGAGAGTGCAGAATTATGTCGAAACACTCGATGTCTTGAAGGTGAAAATGGCAAATGGGCAACAGAAACATTTAGGTGCTCAGCGACTTGCACCGATTCAAGAACATAACAATGAAGAGAGACAAGGACAGAAGCCGATACAATCGCTCATGGACATGCCGGTACAATACAAAGAGAAGAAGCAAGAGATTGAAGAGGAGCCGAGGAATTCAGGGTCAGGACCATTTGTGTTAGAATCTTCTACTAAATGGGAAACATTCGATCATCATCCCGCGACGCCATTGAGTTCGGCTACTGCAAATAATCAAGCG
The DNA here is from genome assembly GCF_000004255.2 of Arabidopsis lyrata subsp. lyrata. NCBI lineage: Eukaryota > Viridiplantae > Streptophyta > Magnoliopsida > Brassicales > Brassicaceae > Arabidopsis > Arabidopsis lyrata. The sequence goes on along the minus strand of NW_003302548.1, from coordinate 14,923,139 downwards.
ATCCCGCCCAGGTTCAATTGGGAATTCTTTGATTGAAAAAGTTCACATTTAGTGAAACCTTTTCTTTCTTTTATCTTGTATGCTTATATAATTCTTGTGTGGAAGTGTTGTTTTTTTTTTTCAGGCTTCTTCTTCTTCTTCATCATCATTATGATTCTTTTGATGTACTTATAGATTTTTGTGTGGCGATTGTTTATCGTTCTGGGAAATAAACAGAGACGCTACATAGAAGTGATTATCAAAAATCTGTGATTCATGTGTTTACGTTCTTTTTCTTCTTCTAGTTCCTTAGAATTTTTCTTTTGGGTTTTCTTACTTTTGTTGCAAGGGACTGAAACCTTCTTGATGGACAGAGGGTTTCTTTCTCTCTCTGTCGGTTTGTTTTTTTTTTTTCCAACTTTGAAAGATTCAAAAAAGTTGACAATGAGTGGGGTCTTCTAAGCCCTATTATCATTTCAGGCTAGAAAAAAGTTAAAATCTTTCTCTTCTCATCTTTTGTCAATGAGACAATTTTTTCTTTTTTTCACAATGAGGCAAAATTATACATATCCAAGGTGGACCATCTTTTGTTCACAAAAAATGTGGAGAAACAAAGTTGAAAATAGAGAACTTCATATAGAGCCAAATATTTCTTTCCACTAATTTTTTTGGTTAAAGTGTGTTAAAATGAGAACTATTGGGGTCGATTTGCCTCTGGGAATGATAGTGAGTACAAATCCCAAAATTTTGGGCTTGTCTGAACCGCTTTGTACCATGGTTATGACATCTGACACATTTAGCCTCCATGGACACAATGTTAACCTTCATTTATAACAATGTTAATTTTTTTTTATGATTCTGATTATCCACACACATCACAGCCAACAAATTTCTTCTACCACAGAACATCCTCTTCACCAAGAGCTAAAACTCGCTCTTATTAACTTCGATTAGAATCGAAAGTTTCAAATGCAGTGATAGTAATCTCAAACGCCCGACAAAAATTTTGATTTATACCCCGACAATGAACAACTTCATGACAATAAGCCGGAAAATGAGATTCCAACCCACACACAAGACATGTTTGTTGGACACAAACAAAGCAGGTTCAATGCACATATCCAAATGAGAACCGCAACCAAAGCAACTCATCTTCGAGAAAAATGAAGCTAGGGGTGAACTGACAATCATATCCAAATTATCACTTATTTCATGCAAGTAAACATAATTATTAACAATTTAATTATAAAAGATTGCATATAATCAGTGTAAAAAGATGAAAATTATGAGATTAGCAATCAAAGTACAACTATATATTACGGATGAAACATTAGTGAATTAGAAAACCATATTTAGACATCACAATAATAATCAAGAATAAATCAAACTTAGTGACCTCTAAGAAGAATCATAATGGGACCAAGTCATGGCACGAAATGATATTATATATATTACCCCTAAAAGATTAAATTTAAGTGGTTGTGGTGTCTCCACGAGATAATCGACCAGCTCGAGGGTTGTGCTGTGGAGTGTGGACCAAAGATATAATCATCAAACGAAATCACACAAACACACTAAAAATATCGGTAGGAGCTAAAATAAATGGTCGACTGTCGGTAGAAGAGGACAGAACAAGTAAGTAGTTAGAAGCAATTATCAAAGAAGCATCACAATCGATAGTGAAGTCTTTTCTTTATTACGTATATGTATCCATCTACTAGATCAGATTTGGGACTAATCTTGATACAATCATCACGTGAATACCGCAGTATCAAAGAGTGTGTGTGGCCAATAAGAATTGACAAACAAACGAAACAACTAGACTATAACTACTTCAATTCACTACAATGTTCTTAAACCAACGAGTGGGGTTTTTTGTAATTGCTTCTAGATATGTAAATACATTACAAAACATGAGCATTGAGTACTGGGGTCTCAAAAGCTTGTCCGCAGCCTTTTCTTGATACGACTGAAAAAAAGAATCACAAAATTAAATAGTTTTATTAAATGATATATCGTTAAAATAACTACCTTTAATTAAAAGTAAGTTTTCGATTTTATGGAGAAAATTGTCGTATAACAATGGATGTTGACATTATTGAAAAACCTACCATCACTAAATGGAGATTAAGGAAACGAATTTGGCACTATTTTATACGAGGCAAAACTGAAAAGCATCGTTGAATAGACAATTCTACCAATAGAAATGAGAATATTTGTTTGGAATAATAATATACTGTCATTGGACAGTATGAAATTTTATTTAGGAAAAGAGAGTTCGATAAATATGCATAAAATGTCATAATAAGATACAAAAGAATGCTATTTAAAAAAGGGAAAAATGTTATTTAATACCTAAACTTTCAAAAAGTGGCCAAATTAACCGTGAACTCTTGAAATGGCCATTTTATACCTCAACAAAAAGTTGACTTCTAATTTAACCTATAAGTTTTCGTTGACCCGGCCTAATCGACTCACCGTTAATTCTCAGTAACTGCGCTTCTAACAACGTAACTGCGTCCGTTACAGAGGTCTCCGTTATTGTCGAACGACGACGTTTTAGAGAATCTGAGACTACAAACCCAAACCAAAATCAAAATCGAAAAAAAAAAGAAAAAAAGAAATCCCCAACCCAAACCAAAATCGAAAAAAAGAATCCCCAAATCAAAACCCTAATTCCAAATATGATTGAAGCAATGCGGGAAGGAGAAGCAGATCAAATTGGAGAAGAAGCTCGAGGTCAAGCGAATGTAGTATCAAACGTTGATGTGGCAGATGCAACCGAAGTTCGTTCTCCACTTAGGCGAAGTAAACGAAGGCAAATCAGATTGGAAGAAGAAGAGGATTTAGAGGCTGAAGTTCCTGAACCTGATATTGACGATGACTGTGCAGTCCAAGGAGATGAAGACTGCGATGAGGTTGATGATGCAGTAGATAATGGAGAAGAGGAAGCTCAAGATGCAGTTGAAGATACAGCTGGTTTAGGTGTCGAAGAGGTTGGTAATCTAGACATCGATAGAGATTTTCCAGAGGCTAATAGAGAAGAAGAAGAAGCTAGTGACAATGACAGCAGAGATGATATATGAGATGAAGACAAGATTCCAGACCCTTTTTCATCTGACGATGAAGATGATGATAGAGTAGAGGAAGCTCGAAATGATCTAGGCGATCCTGAAGTTTTACTAGCATTGGAGAAGACTTATAACTATCCTGAAGATTTCAAGCTTGCTCTTTTGATGTATTCTCTAAAAACAAGGAATGACATTAAACTTTACAAATCTGAAGCTATGGTGGTTGCTGCTAAGTGTGTGTATGTTAGTGATGAGGGTGTTGAATGTCCGTGGAGAGTCCGTTGCTCTTATGAGAAGAGAAAACATAAGATGCAAATAAGAACTTATGTCAATGAGCATACTTGTGTGAGGTCCGAATATTCGAAGATGTTAAAGGTGTCATCCATTGGGTAATTGTTTGAAGAAAGGTTGAGAGTGAATCCAAAGCTCACTAAACATGAGATGGTTGCTGAGATCATGAGAGAATATAAGTTGGAAGTGTCTCCAGACCAATGTGCTAAGGCAAAGACAAAAGTTTTGAGAGCTAAACGTGCTAGTCATGATTCTCATTTTGCTAGAATCTGGGATTATCAAGCAGAGGTTTTGTTGCGGAATCCGGGGACAGAGTTCAACATTGAGACAGTTGCAGGACCAGTGATTGGAAGGAAGCAGAGATTTTATCGGTTATATATTTGTTTTCAAGCTCAAAGGGAGTCATGGAAACAAACTTGTAGACCCGTCATAGGGATAGATGGAGCTTTTCTGAAATGGGACATAAAAGGACATCTATTAGCCGCAGTTGGAAGAGATGGTGACAATCGGATTGTTCCTATTGCTTGGGCTGTAGTGGAGATAGAATATGATGACAATCGGGACTGGTTTTTGAGACAGCTCGCTACAAGCTTGGGGTTTTGTGAAATGACTGATCTAGCAATCATTTCAGATAAACAATCGGTTAGTCTCTATTATTGTGTTTGAGATAGACTGATCTAGCAATCTTGAACTATTTGAGATAGACTGAACTTGTGTTTTTTAATTTTTTTTTTGCAGGGTTTAGTAAAGGCTATCCATACCATTCTTCCGCAAGCTGAGCATCGACAATGTTCAAACACATCATGGATAACTGGAAAAGAGACAGCCATGACATTGAGCTACAATGTCTATTTTGGAAGATAGCTCGCAGCTACACCGTAGAAGAGTTTAATAATTACATGGCAGACCTAAAGAGGTACAATATCCAAGCCTACACATCTCTACAACTTACTAGTCCGGTTACTTGGTCTAGAGCCTTCTTTAGAACAGGCACATGTTGCAACGACAATCTCAACAATTTGAGTGAGTCTTTCAATCGGACCATCAGACAAGCTAGGAGGAAGCCAGTGTTGGATCTTCTAGAGGACATCAGAAGGCAATGCATGGTGAGAACAGCCAACAGGTTTATCATTGCTGACAGGTGCAAAACAAAGTTCACACCGAGAGCTCATGCTGAGATTGAGAAGATGATTGCTGGAGTCCAAAATACACAGAGATACATGTCTAGGGATAATTTGCATGAGATATATGTCAATGGGGTTGGCTACTTTGTTGATATGGATTTAAAGACATGTGGCTGCAGGAAATGGCAGATGGTTGGGATCCCATGTGTTCATGCAACATGTGTGATAATAGGGAAAAGGGAGAAGGTTGAAAGCTATGTGAACGACTACTACACAAGAAATAGGTGGCGAGAAACCTATTTCTGTGGTATTAGGCCTGTCCAAGGGATGCCATTGTGGGGTAGATTGAATAGGTTGCCTGTCTTGCCACCACCATGGAGAAGAGGCAATGCCGGAAGGCCAAGTAATTATGCAAGAAGGAAAGGACGAAATGAAGTTGCCTCTTCTTCAAATCCGACCAAAATGTCAAGGGCAAAGAGGATCATGACATGCTCTAACTGCTTGCAAGAAGGGCACAACAAGCAATCATGCAAAAATGCTACTGTTTTAAGTCCACCAACGAGACCAAGAGGTCGACCAAGGATAAATCAGGTTTGTATATCTTTCATTTCTGTTTTAAGTCCATCAAAAACTGATTGTAATGTTTGTATTAGGAACCACAAGGGCATGTAGAAGGATCACAAGGACATGATAATGGCTCACAAGGGGTGGATAATGGCTCACAAGGGCAGAACAATGGGTCACAAACACAAACACAAAGGGGAAGAGGTCGTGGAACACAAAGACATTTGAGAACAGCTCGTGGAGCACAAAGACAAAGGGGAAGAGGTCGTGGAACATCACAAGTGTCTGAACAACCAGTAGCTGATCGAAGACATGGAACTGCACAACCACAACCACAAGTAGAAGCACAACCGCAAGGACTTGCTGGACTTGGATCATGGTTTGAATGTTCTCGTCAAACATGACATAAGCTTAGTCTCGTGTTCTTATTGTTGTTGGAACTTGTCTTTCTTTATGACATAAGCTTAGTCTCGGTTTCTTTTTGTTGTTTGAACTTGTCTTTATAACATAAGCATACTCTCGGTTTCTCTTTTTGTTGGTTGAACTTGTCTTTATGACATAATCTTTGACCTTTTCTTTCAAATGAAATTCATTACCATTAGCAAAGCTCCATTTCATTACATAGTAAAAGCACAAGCAAACAGAAACTAAACAACAGAGACCAACAACAAGAGAAAACAATTTAGACATCAATTCGATTACACACTAATAACCAAGAACAAATTTCTGGTTTTTTGTCTTATAGAACATTGATATCACAATTGCAATGACACTAAAACAAAGGCACACCAAGCACACTTTCGTCATCTTTTTCCATCTCTGAATTTCTCTTTTGCTTCACATTCCATCTTCTTTCAACTCTATCATTAGCTCCTTTAAGTTTGCAATTTCAACTGCAACCTCAGCTTTTGCATTGATAATCTCGTTATCAATGCTGGAGATTTTGGGTAGAGCATCTACAACCTCTTCATACATACAATCCTCCACCCATTTGAAAAAATGATCCTGCAATTTCATCTCAAGCTTTACCGACCAAACACAAAAAACATAACATTCTCAAATCAAATTTACTTACATCTTTACAGCTTTTGCACCGAAAGAAAGGCCTTCCAGGGTTCTTTGCCGTGCTCGATGTTAACATGACGACGTCTAGCCCACATTTACACTTAACAGGAAACCCACGGCTATTGAAACCTCCAGCTTCAACATTCGAAATCATCCCTGAATTGCAGCCTCCACTTTCAACATTCGAATTCCTTGAATTGCAGCTCATAATGCAGATTTGATTGAAAAAATTGAGAGGGATTGATTTTTAGGGTTTTGGTTTTGATTTGGGGATTTTTCGAGTTGTGGTTTGGGTTTGTAGTCTCAGATTCTCTAAAACGTCGTCGTTCGACAATAACGGAGACCTCTGTAACGGACGCAGTTACGCTGTTAGAAGCGCAGTTACTGAGAATTAACGGTGAGTCGATTAGGCCGGGTCAACGAAAACTTATAGGTTAAATTAGAAGTCAACTTTTTGTTGAGGTATAAAATGGCCATTTCAAGAGTTCACGGTTAATTTGGCCACTTTTTGAAAGTTTAAGTATTAAATAACATTTTTCCCATTTAAAAAATCCAAATTCTACTAGATGGTGAAATAGACTTCTATCGACGAATCTCTTTGTGTATTTTGTTTTATAGGATAATTCATCAAAATAAATTTAATTTTTGTGGAATGCTATGTGAAAATGATTTTCAATTAAGAATCAAAATTAAAATAGCTAGTGCCACATCGCGTAATATGATTTTTCTCATATTCCATTTATTTCAATGGATGTCTTCGGATGCCATGAAATACTATTGAAAAAATATACTCTCTTTGTATCAAAAAGATTGATTTTATAGAGTTTTCACACTAATTAAGGAATACATTTAATGTTTAGTTATAATGCGCTATTTAGTCATACCAAACCATTTTTCGTAGCTATTAACCAATAGTAATTCATCAAATTTTAAAATTCTTAATTAATGATTCTTGAATTTCACAATTTATTAACATTAATTGAAAAAAATTTACAGAAAATCAATCTTTTTGATACAAAAATAAATCTATTATAGAATGTTTACATACTTATCCATGTGATTCGATTTAGTCTGTTATGAATAAAATAACACTTTTGTCATACTTTTTTAATACTAGGAGGATTAATTTTTTTTTTAACAACTTAGATTCTTAATCATAAATTGGAGTACTTATGTTAATTATTAATCAAGTCTACAACAATGGTTATGGAACACAACTAAGTGTCTAAGTCTATAAATAAATAAACTCCAAAACCACCCCACCATATATTATAGGGTTGGTGAACAAGCCAGTGGGCTTCCGATTTCTTAAATAAATATGATACAGATGGAATTAAATCCAAATCTGGAACTGGAAGATAATAATTTGTTTTGTGTTGTTATTTATATTATATTTCAACTGTATGCAGCAGGACTAGTAGTAGTCAGATTCAGATTGGTAATGAAGGCAAATAATGACAAAGGTCAGTGAAGTTATATGGCTTCTGTTCTTGTGGTAGTTCTTAGACAGAGAAATGAATGCAAGATAGTAACGTAAAAGGTTGCTTGAACCACCTAACTTCTTCGTTAATTCAGTCATTACCAAGTTAGATAAAAGTAACAATGCGAGAACACAAAAACTGTCATGAATAAGATGACTCCAAGTCACAGTATTGGAAAACCACATTTGATAGTCACAAACCATCTAACTAAAAAGTTTGAGTCCCAATCTGATGATTAGAATGGTAACTATATAACAATGAAACAACGTATTCAAGTTATAAGTAAATGGTGGAAGAATCTAAAGAACATAGCAAGAAAAAAAAAAGACAAGTTGGCTTAATAAGGATGTGGTCTTGGATAGATGGAAGTTCTGTTTTTGTAAAGCCTAGAACCAATTGGTCTTTGAGATTCCTCAAACTCTAGGCGTTTCAAAGCCCAATATACATCAGGCAAAGGCTCCTTCGTCAAAATCATATCGATTGTTTGCCTGTGAGATTGATTAACTCCGATCAAAAACTGCGTAAGGCACTCCTCTTCTTCGTATTTTTCCCAAGCTTCCTTTGCTCCACAAGTACACACATCTTTAAGCGCTGACCACATTGCTTGAGTAGTCTTATGGTACATAATAGTATTTCTGATATCCTCAGATACAGAACTCGTAATCCACGACATCACCATGCTATTACAACAAGACCACATAGTGGATGTTTGATCATTGGCAGGTGGTTTCCGGAAGTGTTCCATCAACAAAACGAATCTTGTTCTTGACTCTCAAATCTAAGGTCATTAGAGGGAGCCAAATATGGTAATTAGAACCAGTAAGAACCTCGTCGCCAACTAGGCTTTGACCGGGCTGATCACCGTCATATAACAAGAAAGGGTTACTTCTAACGGATTGGTTCTGATTCGTATTGGTATCTCCAAGAACCATGATTATAGATAGCTGAAAGATAAATATTGAAAACAATCAGTTAAATCCATATTATTAAAACTTTGAGATATAGAAACCAAATCAAAAAGCATAGTTTTGATATAAGAAACCATCTTAACATGGTAAAGTCTAACATATTATCAGTACATGACTAACAAAATCTGGATTCATTGCTTGAGAGAGAAGAAAACCAGAGGACTTGAAGAAAGATTCTATGTTCTTCAATGATATCGATTATCAAGACTTCTTTGGTACAGTTCAATATGAAACTAACACTTAGATCGTGCTCAAAAGCAAAATCACATCACGGAGACCAAAATTGATAAATTTCACAAAGAAACCTAAATCAAAGACGTCAATTAGACAATGAAAAATCGAAATTTGACGCAAGACAATGAAGAAGCACTTCGTCTGAGAATATTATTGATTATCATACCTCTTTTCTGGAACCCAACGGCGAAGATTTGTTCGAAGACGAAAGAGAAGAGACGCAGTGAGAATCTAAAATTAGGTTTTATTAGCGGGAATGACTTGGGGAAAAAGAAATCGAAAATTGGGCTTTAAAATGGGCCTCGGCCCATAAACTCTTTCCGTTTAGTTTGATAAACACGCGAGATTAGAGAGAGGGTTAATGATCAAATCAATATTTTTATTTATATTTATATTTATGTTTATATTTAAATAATAAGATATATACATTTGGTTCAAGAATCTCAAATTCAAAACTACAAAATCTCTACATATTTCACACATTTTTATATTTATTGACTTAAATACATAAGAAGATAATCTCTTTTCTATATATGTTACGGATACTTAAAATCCGATTTCTTGGAGAGATTCTAACTTTTCGAAGAAAAACATTATAACCACATTTATATATAAACCAAAATAGTTCACGGATAAAACGTATTATTATACGAAATAGTTCCAAAAATTATTATATGTTTCGTTTTACACAAACGGATATTGGATCCAGGATAATAATTTTATTTGAATCACTTTATTCCGCACATAGATATCTAGTTTATTAGTACTACTGATTACTGAATAATGCCAAGTTGAGAAAGAGTTTAGTTAGTAGTGTACTTGATTGAATCTGCAGTACACAACGTAATTCAAGTTTCGAAGTAGATATTCTTGTTTCACTTCTTTGAATTCGAGGTAGATCTCGATCTAAACATTTTACTATTTTCAAAAATTTTATTAATTATCTTGACTTTTTTTCTCCAAAGAACGTGTTATAGTATTTAGTAGTTGCAAAATTGAAGTTCATAGTCACATTTTTGGGAGAGATCATTTAACAAATCTAATTCTCTTAAAAATAATAATAATGGATAAATAAATAAGATCTAATTATCTTCTCTGATCTTGAATATGACTATTTTACTGTAGTAACAAATCGATTTTTTAAAATTAAACTCAACATCTTTACCGAAAAGAAATATTTACTCAACCAGATGAGTTACTCTGGCTGTTTACATATGTAAGTTTCAATCAAAAGTTTATAAACATATCACATTCACAGCGGATGTATATTTCATGTTTTTTGATATTTTTTTGGGGCAATTAAGATCAAAGCTCAAACTAATTATTACGAGGTACCCAATGAATAATTGGTTAACTTTTTTATACTCCCTCCGTTCTTTTATAAGTGATGTTTTAGGAGAATGCACATATTTTCAGAAATCATTTATTTTTTTGTTTATTTCTAAACTAAAACATCATTTATTATCTAATCAACCAATAAAGAACAATAAATCATCAAAAATAATAAAAAAAACGGAGGGAGTATGTTGAATTAATTTTGCATTGAAAATTGAAAATACCATCTATTTAAGAACAAAATTAGAAGCTTAAAACATCACTTATAAAAGAACGGAGGGAGTATGTAAGAATTCGAAGTCCAGTATCTCGAAAACCAATAAACTTAACATGTATTCAACAAATGTAAGCGTAATTGTTTGACGTAATTCAAATGTTTTCTGGCCGAAAGGAGGTAGTTGAAACGTTTGACATCGCTAAAGATAGGTATGAAGACTTTCATCGTGTACCATAGACCATATGGTGCGTGACACTATTAACAGCTTTATAAAGTTAGCACTTGCCAAGTTTTCAATTTCTACCAATATCATTTTTTTTTAGAACTCAGGTGATCCTAAAGGCTTTTTAGACCCAAATATTAATCATAGGATCGGGAGAAACCATGTTAGAATTTGAACCCCGGTAGCCAATACTACTCAAACCCACATGGCCGAGACTTTTCTACCAATATCATTGCTACTATATAATTTATGTTATATATTAAGAGAATGAGACGGAATATCATTCATTTTGATAGAAACATTTGCAATGTGTAACAACAAAACACATTTTCAACAGGAACTATGATATTAATTTATAGAATTATTATTAATAAATTAATTGACTGGAAAAACTAATTTGGACCGAATAAATTTATTGATTTATCGAAGTATTAACTTATAAAAGTTATACTGTACCTAACAAATATATCCGTTGATTTGTTCTAAAACCAGCAACGGAGAGATACGTGGTTACACTAGTAATGGTATCCACTTAGCTTGTGCAAGATATCAAGGACTTGCATTTTTAATTACTTTCTTTATTTGTCGTAGACTAGTTTTTTTTTGTTGTTAACATGGGTTTGAAGACTAGTACATGCATAAACCCTTTACATATATTTGAAGATGTTTACTTAACTTATTATTTTTAGTTTCAAAAGGAAAAAAAAATTGAAGATGTCAAACGTATTTCTGACGTCCACAAGGAAAAGTCAAATGCATGAGTATTGGGTTGGGTTGCATGCACACCACACCGTACGTGATACGTCCTTTGAAATATTTTGTTAGTTATGATTATAAATTCTAATTAAGTTGGTAAATAAAACTAAAAGTCAAAATTTTGTGATAAGACCCTCTAACTTGTGTCTTTATCAGAATAATGACAATAGGTAGATACCTTTAATAATCTTTCTGTATAAAAATATCAAAATAAAGTCAAAACTGCATCTTAAACTTCAGCTATTGGTTAATAATAACATGTATAATATAAGACTAGTCCATTAAGCATTTGGGCTTACAAGGAATCTGTCTCTCCAAATAAATCAAGAATCCTTATATAGTTAATTGGGGATATGTCTTTAGTCAAGTGGTTAAGTCCATTTGACTCCGCATTTCCCACCGGAGTTCGATTTCACTAAGTCGCGTTACTCCGCGTAGTAGGAATTAGCTATGGATCGGACCTTGTCGATCCAAAGATGTCAAAAAAAAAAAAAAAAATTAACACTAATAAAATAAATTTAACTATACAAAAACACAAATAATATCAATATTTGTATGTACGGCTTTTGGTCATTTCGATAGGACGATAAATAAGTTTGAATAAAAAGTGATTATTGTCTACTGAAGCTAACCAAAAGACCAAAGTGAGCCACGGAACGAACAGCAACATCCTTTTTCTTCGTTCTGCTGTCTTGTCTCCTTCAAGCCCACCACTCTCTATCTATCATTTGACTTCAATAATTTGAGAAATCTAATTCTATTAGCTCTTTGTAAAATTATTTTATTTGTTAAATAGTAGGGATCAACCTCGGTGTATCTTATTCGTTAATACCAATATTAATATTAATGTTCTGTAAATGGAGTGATGATATATATACGACGACACGTGCGTAATCCGAGAATGTGTATATTCTATTCATATATGGTTCTGTATTCGATTAGAATATTAACTAACGTAGTATACAATTACATCTACATATACATGTTGTAATCTACGTGGAAATTATATTGTCTAAATGTCAAAAAGCTTATCCATGAACAGAAAGGCCAACTTTTGAGTGTAATGAACTACTTATATTTTTATAAATAAAATTGTATCACTGATAAGTTCGAAAACCAAAGTGATACATTTTTATTGGGATTATATTTCTGTCGCAATTAGCACCCGCATTTTCAGTAATACCCCTTCATCTAGAGCAAAAGCCTCAACACTAGATCTAATTAAGCCAATTTGCATCAAATGCCCTCTAACCATAAAATCGCAATATTAATTCCATCCCCAGAATAGCAAATAATAATCAAAACCCCAAGTATATATACTGCTCAACCATGATTTTAGGATCTATTGAGATTTTTTCTTTCTCAACACTATGAAAAAATGTATCTAGACTTTACTTCTTTCATCATCAAGGATTTACAAGTTTGTTCAAATATTGCTCAATAGTGGGAAGTATCGAGAATTGTGATCGATTATAATCATTTATTGGTGAGCTCACTATATACTCATTTGACTTCCTAATTTATATTTTCTAAAGGCCTTTCATGTGTACATTTTGAATTAGTTTCTGTAATGTGGCTAATCGAATTGTTTTTCTTGACATCATCTCGTTATTCAGCTAGCTCCTCTGAATCAATATCTTTTTTCGTGAAAAAATTTAAATGTTTTACATCGACAGCAACTATATGCTGAGTAGACTTTGTATTATTTAAGTGTTGTTTGTAAACATTTTGTATCACAAAAAAATTTGGATAGAGAGGCATAGATACTTGACGATATAATTCTATGAACATTTAAATTAAATGCTATTATTACAGAGAGTATATGGGCCGTATGCTTAGGCCCGTTACGTGTAGTTCACTAGAAATGCTAGATCTCTCTTCATCATCCGTTTTGAGATTCAGACTGTAGAAAAAGATATTGAACTGAGTTGCTTTTGTTAAACCTTAACATCATGTCTTATATAGAGATTACAACTAGGGTTTATAACAACCGACAACATCGTGAACTACACGTAACGGGCCTAAGCATACGGTCCATATACTCTCTGTAATAGCTATAACCACAGTTTCTTATTAGGGCCAAAATTAATGAACTTTAAAGTTTATTTTACGGTGTTTCATCCTCGATCTTCTATTCTTCTACATAGCTAGTCGCTCTACCATTGTATCATTCGTCTCTTAATCCATTCATTTCAAAGGATCTTAACCCACGGTCTATTCTTGTTTAATCAGTCTTTTTTTTGTTAAAGATTTTTAATCATTTGATTAGTTTATGGGGTAATGCAAACAAAAATGAAATATCTTAGAAATGAAACTATATAACATAAGTGAATCTCCCATGAAGATAGGGATTTCGTAAGAAACAAGTACAAATAAACTAATAAATGAAAACGTTTGAAGTGCCTCAAGGAGTTATTTATATCCACTTTGGTTGTTTTGTAAAGACAAAATTTGTAGTGCCCTTTGAAATTCTTAAAAGGGAGGATATTCCCACAACTTATATTACTAGTTTTAGTGGATACGAATCTCTTTTTAGTATTTTATTAATCAAATACTTATATCTATATATACATTTTTGGAAATATTTATGAAATAAATACTAGAATTCTAACTTATTTACGATCAAATGTCATTGACATTAATAATTTAGGTTTTCAAAATTAAATTAAATATATTAACATAAAAAATCATTTCCAAAAATCTTAACCTAATATATTAAGCATAACTAATCCTTGTCACAATTACATCCATATTCAATTCGATTTATTTAAAAGATCTCAACAATCTCTGCATTTAATCATGGTCATTCAAATCTTAATCCGGTTTTTAATCTTCAATCTTGACTGTCGGTTATACGCAATTAATTCAGAAATCAATATATAGAATTAATTATTATTAACTAAAATTTAAATATATATATATATATATAATCAAACTTTTAAATTGAATCGAATTATTTGTCTATTAAATAAAATATTATTAAAAATAACGAAATGATGTTTAATTTCACGGGACGGGATTATATGGACGGGTTGGATCAATATTAATACGGGATAGTATTAATATCACAGATGAGATCTTAAAATTAACAATCAAAATACAATTATACAATCTGAAACACTTAATAAAATAAATAATATTAAAAAAAACAATTTAAAATTTAATTTTTTAGTTAAAAAATTGATCCGCGGTGTAAAATATAGTAGTATAATATAAGAGCATACAACAAATGTATTAGTATAAGATAAACATGAGTTGTAGTTTAGTCTCTTTGATTTAATATACTTGTTTTAGATTACACCATAATCAGGGTGGTCAGGTCGACTATATTTTTGTTTACCAATTGATATGTTTATTGAAACTCAAAAGAATATTATGTAACAGGCAATTTAAATATGATTAACCAAAACTTAATGAAGACATGTAGTTTGGCGAGTAGCAGTATAATATAAGAGCATACAACAAATGTATTAGTATAAGATAAACATGAGTTGTAGTTTAGTCTCTTTGATTTAATATACTTGTTTTAGATTACACCATAATCAGGGTGGTCAGGTCGACTATATTTTTGTTTACCAATTGATATGTTTATTGAAACTCAAAAGAATATTATGTAACAGGCAATTTAAATATGATTAACCAAAACTTAATGAAGACATGTAGTTTGGCGAGTAGCTGAAAGATGTGCAAAACTTTCTATCATGGGAGCTAGCCTAATCCGTCCACCACCTCCGATCCAGGAATAATTTATGCTTGAATTTGACTCGCTTCGCGACAGTTTCGACCTAGGCTCGATTTTTAGAGATATCTAATTCATCCTTTTCATATCTGCCTTTTTTTTTTAATTCTTTAAGGCTTGTAAAGACGAATCTTAGATTTCACAGTGTTTTTATATTAGAAAAAATCGAACCCCTGTTGTTATATTTCTTATTCAAAATTGTGTTTTTGCATTTCTGAATTTATTCAGACTCTATATATATGTCCAATGCTTTCAATTTTTATTTACTAATCGTTTAATTTTGCTGATGACTTTTTTTGTTGATTTGATTTCATTATTGCTTAGCATAGAAAAGCAAACAAAAATAACATTTTCTTTTTAACTAGTTTCAAAGAAACTTGTACGTAGTGGGTGTAAGAAAGATTGAGCGATGAGATCTGGAATAGACCAAAGCAAAAATATGTGAGCTTCGGACGCAAGCTCCTGATTTACGTTCAACATTAAAGAAATCTTCTTCATGTAGATCCATGCAAGTATAATCGGGAGAGAAGAAACGAGGAGGAGTTTGATTCCTCGCTTGACAGTCGCAAGAACGTAGTTATAACGTCTTGCGCCGAAGGCTTGGGAGCAGATAGTTTCAACGCCCACGGTTAAACCGGGGAAATGCGACGGCGAGGGAGCCACCGGCTAGAGTGTTGTCTCCGAGACCGCCGAGGTAATACATAAAGACGAACGAGCGAGCGTAGAGGCATATACCTTTTATTTTGTCAATGTCTATGACTATGAGACAGAAGATTTTAGGTGTAAAGAAGATTGGTTAAGCCTTTTTCTTTATATAGAGAAAAGTAATGTGGGTTTTCATATTATTAGTGTTCCAATTTTGATCATATTTATAATAATTTCAGGTCAAAATCTCAAAAGTGTAGTCTATTTAATTTTACGCGGTTTTATCTATTTAGTTTGAATATGTATAGTGATACATGGTAACTTCTGCATAAATCAATATACTTCTAGCTCAAACTTATTGTTTTTTATAAGAATTAATTATTTTCTATAATTTTTCATATGTTTTTTTTTTTCCTTCAGTCAACATATATGATATAAGTCTAAATTCATACACATGTGAATTCTATTTCATTTGAATTTATATACTCATGTGGTTTAATTTGTACACTCAGATTCTAATCGAATGGAATTCATATAGCTGAATATGGTAACATTCTTATAAATCAACATACTATAACTCAAACTTGTGGTTTTAAAAGAAATTGATTATTTCTAAATTTTTTTTTGTATGAATGTAAAATTATATTCACAAAAAAACTATTTTATAATGAATGCTTCATCTAAGCAGAAAGTCGAACATTAGAACATAATATTGGAAAGAGAGTTAGGTGCCATGAGTTTGAAACCAATATCGAAGGCCTCCTTCATAAGGCGGGGAATCCACCAATGTGCTTAGCCGGTTACGAATTCTCTTGTCAATCGATCTAATCAGGTTTGAGGATGGGGTTGGAATCTCTCCATGACGTCTTCCATTACGTTTTAGCCAAATACCATGAATGGTGGTTTGAAAAGTATACCTCAACACAAAAAAATTGTAATCGTGGAGAGGAGGAATCTGTGAGCAGCGGAATTATGGAGTCCCATCTTGAAGTGAAACTATGACTTAGAATGCCATGGGATAAAGCATACCAAACTCGAGAAGAGTAGGGACATGAGAAAAAAATGAACATATTTTCTATATTTTTCATATGTTTGTACGTTCATGGGTCCAAATATGGGGTTTTAGGGGGTAAAGCTCATGTTCAAGTGTTTAGGTTTGTGCGCCCTAGGCTGTGCGGAGGGGGGTATGTAACATTGGGATGCGCTCAACTAAGAAAAATTGCAACTTTTCTCAAACAAAATTCAGTTTAAGATTTTGAAATTGTTGATACAGGATCCTGAACCGAGAATCCCGAATTCATGTGGAAGTATCCACGCCACCTCCATATCATCATTTAAGGGGCCCATGGTTACGATCCAGGTCATCATGTTGAAAGAGCTCGAAGATGATGGTGAATAGCTCGTTGAAGGCCGACTATTCATAGGAAACAAGCTATAACCATTACGAGCTCTAGGAGGAAAAGTCCACGAAAAGCCCAAAGAGAGTTTAAATTCAAACGTTGCAGCATTAATGACATGATCGAAACCTAGAAATAGATGGATCAATCTCTAATTACAAGGCAAATACACACTTTTTATACTATTTTCTATTGCTCAAATTCTCACAAAAGTTGCAAATACTTTGGATACTTTTGTTCGCGAGAGTTTTTGTCCCACAATTTATTTACAAATACTAAATGTCAGATCCGATATCCACAGAAATCCATCTTTTGATTTAGTGAACCAAACCTTTGGTTCGATCATTTTTCTTAAAATCGAGGATTTGTCTGTGAATTTTGAAACCCTAGTCAAACTAACGAGTAGATTCACCATTTGGTAGCTTAGGCTGTTTGGTTTCAGTTCCATGTAAGCTCCATCGGTCATTTCTTGAATTTGATCATACAGGAGATGATTTCTCTTGATCAATTTCCTTTAAATAGCTGGTTTTATATTTCAAAGCCGGTAAATGGGTCGAATGGGTCAATGTTCGTCTTTATGGGTTTGATCCTGCAATTACTATCTGACTATCAGAATTAAACTCGAGCTACTAGTACGGCCAATGTTTCAAGACAACAAGGGTTAATGTGATACGTGGCTTTACTAGTAAACTGTTACATAGACGATTCTACCATGGACAAGTTCTTCCGACCCTTATTAGATCCACGACAGAGACACTTCTTTTCCATGTTTACTTCCTTCTCCATGTTCTTGATGAAGACCTTTGATGATTCACGACCTGTCGACACTTTTTTCTCTGCATAGAATCACGACAAACGGCTCTAGTTGTATATCGATGAAGATTTCTTGTACACTTGTCTCCATTAATCTGCATATTTGTTAATAATCACAATAGCTGGAACTCAAACCTCATACTTCTTGGTGTAGAAGCATTAATTAACCATTTGTCAATCAATGGGCAAGGGACTTCGATAAATATCCGTCTAAACTAATTATTTGCGATACATAAAATATGAATAATATTATACTTATTTAAATATGGTTATATATTTTGACATTTCGATCCGCATGTGCTACCATTTTTAGTTAGTTAGTACTTAGTAGCATTTGGAAGAGAGAAAAAAAAATGATTGGTTGAATTAACAAAGTACAAACAATACACATCCCAATGGTCCATTGATTTTCTTCAATAATGGTCAATGGTTTAGTTTATTTATTTTATCAAAAAATCGTCACACTAACCCAACAGTGTATAATTGAATTTTTTCGAATAAAGTTTCAAGCGATTTGAGCAAAATTTGAACTTATGAATTTATAAACCTTGAATACAACTACGAATCTCTGAATTGTGTTATCATTACACTACAAAATTTACATTAATCATCCAACGATTCCCTTCTAAATAAAGAAAAAAGTTATAAATTAATTCAAAAGAAAGTCAATTTTGTTTTTTTTTGTTAAAGACCAACCATGATTCATTCCTCCCTAATTATCAACCATCCCAGCCTCCACATCCTCCTTGTCGTCGCTGCTGCCACAATCCACAGCTGTTGTGAGCTCCTTAGCCCTTTCCGCCTCCAGTTCCCAATCGGTCCTACACGTCGCCGCCATCATGCCAATCACACACGTGATCTGCGCCGCGAGCATCCCAAGCCAAAGTCCCTTGAATCCGAACCCAAACCAAAACGCCATAACAGCTCCAACCGGAATGCCGACCACATAAAACGCCACTCCATTAATATTAGCTCCGATCTTCGGCCTCGCAGAGCCTCTAAGAACACCGCATCCGGTAGTTTGCGGGCAGTTCCCGAGCTCGCAAAGGCCAACGATTGGCAGAGCCATGGCAGTCAACTTCATGATTTCTTTGTCATCGGTGAAAAACATTGCCCATGTGTTTCTGACAGAGACAGTAAACATAAAAGCTGTAAACCCGAGGGCGATGCTGAGGCCAAGTCCAACAATGGCGGCTCTTCTCGCTTTCTTTGGCTGGTTCGAACCAAGCTCGTTTCCGACCCGAGTCGAGACTCCTAAACTCAAGGAATGAGGGAAAATGTAAACAAGGGAAGTGATTTGGATGAGAATTCCCATTGAAGCAACACTTGCTTTAGGGTCTAAGAGAAATCCACAAAGCAAAATCATAATCTCATAGCACCACCACTCTAGACAAACCGATATACAACTTGGTATCGCGAGACAGAGTAATTTCTTCCATTCTCTCACACTATCTTCATTTGTCTCCTCTGTTATCTTCTCCTCCTCGTTGATACTTAGCTTGTCTTCGAAGAAACAAATGTAGAGGAAGAGAAAGGCGACAAGGTTGAAATTAGACACAACACCACTCAAGGCGATGCCTTTAATCCCCAAACCAAGATAACTTACAAAGAAGAACGTGATTGGCAAGTGAAGAAAACTGGCGATCACTGTGCAGATTGATAAAGGAAGAGTCTTTGACTGTGTCCGAAGATAAACTCTTAATGGGTGTAAGAAAGATTGAGCAACAAGATCTGGAACAGAGTAAAGCAAAAAGATGTGTGCTTCCGACGCGAGCTTCTTGTCCTGTTTCAAGATTAAAAGAATCTTCTCCATATTCATCCAAAGAAGTGTAACAGGGAGAGAAGTGACGAGGAGGAGGATGATTCCTCTCTTGATAGTCGCGCGGACGTAGTTATAGCGTCTAGCTCCAAAGGCTTGAGAGCAAATAGATTCAACACCCATGGTTAAACCGGAGAAAAGAGAATATCCGGTGATGTTTGCGAATGCGGCGGCGAGGGAGCCACCGGCGAGAGTGGCGTCCCCGAGACCGCCGAGGAAAGACAGAGAGACGAAGGAGCGAACGTAGAGGAAGAGACCTGTGAGGACCAATGGGTAAGAGATTTTGCCGATTGAGATTGCTTCATTTATGAAAACAGAGGAGTGATTTTTGAGATGAGAGCTTTTTTGGAGTAAAGGTGTTGTAACTTCGTCTCTGACACGATTTGATTGACTCATTCTTTTTGTTTTTGTCAATATCTGTGACAGAAGAAGGGAAAGAGAGAGAGAGAGAAGAAGATTTGTAGGTGTGAAGAAGATTGGTTAAGCATTTGGCTTTTATAGAGAAAGCTATTAGTGTGTGGATTTTAATAATATTATTATTATTCAATTTTGGTCATATGTTTTTTATTTTCAAGTCAAATGGTTACACGCTTATTAGTTATTACATTTGAATTTGTATACTCGAGTGGTTCACTGTAGTTAAAAATTAGATACGCGGTTTCTATTCAATTTGAATTTGTATAGTGTTACATAATATTTATGCATATAAATAGATATATTATAACTTCAAAGTAATTATTTCAAACGATAATATTTATTATTTTCTTTTTAAATCAGATTTTTATCTAGTCAACATATACAGTCTTTAATGTGAATTCATATAAAATCTGTAGACACGGTTTCTACTTAGTTTGAATCCTGCGCATAAATCAATATATTACCAGCTTAATGTTGTGATTGAAAAAAAGAATTTCTTATTTTCTATTTCTTTTGTCATACGTTTATTTTCACTCAATGGATAAAATATTTAATGTAAATCTTTATACTGTACATGTATTCTATTACATTTGAATTCATATACACGCAATTAACTATAGTTGGCTATAGTTTAAATCTGTATACACGTTTCTATTCAGTTTGAATATGTATAGTGATACATGGTTAGCATGCGTATAAATCAATCAATTCAGTTTTAACATTGTAGGTCCTCGTCTTAACGTAAGTTAAGATAACTTACGTTAACATGAGGACCTTAAAATTGGTAATTTACGTTCACACACTAAAAGTAGATATTGCCATATGATAGACGAGGCCCAACTCAAATATTTAAGTACACAAAATATAACTTTTGATCATCACTATTTTCTTTAATCAAATACGACATGATTAGAATTTCAAATTAACTGACACGGAACGTAATAATAAAACTGAAACAAGGGACCGGTCAAATTCTCATGTTTATCGTGCCACTAAGTACTTGACCAGTGGGTTTTGAACCTATTTCAATTTCACATAGAAACTTCTTCTCTTTTTTTCCCTTTTTTATTTTTTTTTTACATCATTTTCAGTTTATAACTTTTCAAAGTCGCAAGTTTACACACGGTGTGCCCCACGCGTTGAATTAGACCTAAAGAGAATTTCCCAAGTGGAGGAGTTTGCGGATTAAGGACAGCTAAAAAAAGTATGCATAACACATTTTAAAAAGTGCAATATATCATTTCTTTCTAAACAAAATGTTTGTAACTTACTTTTATACCAATTCTCACAAGAATATGGTCTCAATCTTTTATTTATCTTCAGTGATTCAGTCGTTCGTATCGTACTTATTTTATGTTTTCTATTAATTATGAACTTTTAGGGCCATAATTTTTCTTTAGGCAAAAGCGAAAATTTAAACGTTATAATAAAAACTCTAATCAATAAAAAGATGGAAGTTCGTTAATATGCAAACAATAAGTGGAATTGGCTGGTCGGACGTTGACCAGACATGTTCAGGCAAAATAGTGATCAACACTGAAGAAGAAAGAAAAATATTCGTTTTGGGACCAAAGAAAACATATAAGGAAGAGAACTTATATTTTGGGACAAAAAAACAAAATGTTCGCTAAATTTCACCTACATTTTGTTTTGGTCAATAACTAAACTTCGCTAAATTTTCTATACATAAAATAACATAGGGACTTATTTTACAATTTTTATTAATGTGCACTGTTATATAATGATGTTTTCTAAATTACATCAAAGTAAAAAATAAAAAAACTATTTATTGCTACAAAGGTGTTACATGATTATCTATTTTCTATCGGAAAAAATGTCATTTAAATCGTCACTTTGCCATTTGTGGAGGTTTAAAGCATGAACTTTGAACCTGGTGCTTTTAATCCTCAATTTCTAGTTGACTTTCAATTTAATATCTAACTTTCGTTGACGAAGCCGATTGAGACACGTCTTTAACTAGACAAACGGAGGATTAAGAGGTTGTTATCTCTCCGTCTAATATATCCGTTAATAAGCAAAACGACGTCGTTTAATCAAATGAAAACTCCTAAATTCGATTAAGCTCGAACCCTAGAATACCAAATCGAAATTAGAAATACAAAATCGAAGATTCTCTCTCGTTTTCTTCTCTAATCTCGATTTCTTCTCAAATCTCGATCTCATCTATATTCCTCAGGATATGTTGACTCTATTCCGATGAGTTCTAGCTCCTAGAAATCGATAGTACTCGCTGCCAGATGAATGCCTGATTAGTACGTGTGTGGGTTAGGTGTAAGGATCTTTACATCGAAAACTCAACACAGGTCAACTAGACTATAGCGGAGCGAAGAAAACGAGAGAGAATTTTCGATTTTGTATTTCTAATTTCGATTTGGTATTCTAGGGTTCGAGCTTAATCGAATTTGGGGGTTTTCATTTGATTAAACGACATCGTTTAGCTTATTAACGGATATATTAAACGGATAGATAACAACGTCTTAATCCTCCGTTTGTCCAGTTAAAGACGTGCCTCAATCGGCATCGTCAACGAAAGTTAGAGATTAAATTGAAAGTCAACTAGAAATTTAGGATTAAAAGAACCAGGCTCAAAGTTCATGCTTTAAACCTCCACAAATGGCAAAGTGACGATTTAAATGACATTTTTCCCATTTTCTATTGTATAATACTTTCAAATTTTAAATTAATTATTTTCACTTTAACTATTTGTAATACCCCGGTTTCAGGAATATGATGATGCATGCGGAGAGGTTTAAAAGAATTTATTTGGCCACCTATGTCACCAAAATGCACTTATCTTTTCGGACAATTGTCCTAAGAAAACTCCATAGTTAAGCGTGCTAGAGCTGGAGTAGTTTCAGGATGGGTAACTTTCCGGAAAGTGATTGTTGGAACTGTGTGAGTGAGGACAAAACAAAGGGAATGATCATGTGATGATTTGTAGGGTTGGTAAACAAGTCTTTAAAGCCTCCCGGATGTAGCGGACCGGCCGTCGGATAGGGGTGGGCCCATGGGCCGGAGAGAGGACCTGGGGCCAACTGGTAAGGACGGTCGGGGCGTTACAAGTGGTATCAGAGCCGAACCCAGGCGAGTGGGGAGTCAAGAGGGCTCACACCGCCGGGGGTGACAGTCTTAGTGTGCAACGAGGACGTTGCGATCTGTTAGTGGGGGTGAATTGTAATACCTCGGTTTCAGGAATATAGTGGTGCATGCGGAGATGTTTAAAAGAATTGATTTGGCCACCTATGTCACCAAAGTGCACTTATCTTTTTGGTAAACTGTCCTGAGAGAACTCTACAGTTAAGCGTGTTTGGGCTAGAGTAGTTTCAGGATGAGTGACCTTCCGGGAAGTGATTGTCGGAACTGTGTGAGTGAGGACAAAACACAGAGAAAAATCATGTGGTGATTTGTAGGGTCGGTAATAGAACGTGGGTCCATGGGTATGATGATGCATGTAGAGAGGGTATGATGATGCATGCAGGGTGGGTCCGTGGGTATGATGATGCATGCGGGGTGGGTCCATGGGTCCGAAATAGGACGTGGAGTCCACTGGTATGGACAGTCGGAGCGTTACACTATTAATCACAAAACTTCTATTAAAATTTTCAATTTTCAGTGTATATTAATGTATTCTAGAAATACATATTTATACTTTTTAGTAATTACTGATGTAAACATAATTTAAAATAAAATGTTGTGGTAATATATTATCCATAATATCTTTGATTTTTGTATAAAGGTATCTATACATTGCGAAATTGATCATCAGCACCGTGCGTAAAAAATCAGAATGGTTAACTAACTCCACATGAAGCAGGGTAAAGTAACATACCATTTTGTTACAACTATTTCAAATAGTTTATAAATATTTTAGATTTTGAGTTTCCTACAATTTAGGTTTTCCTTTTCCTTTATTTTTCTCATTCTTTCTCTTTTTTCAGCTTCAATAATCTATTACAGTGTTTACTGGTTAATTATATGACAAATCATTTTAATGAAAAGACCAAAAAAAATGATTTTTATTTATTATTTTGAGGGTAAAATATGAACTTTAAAGTTTCAATAGATATGTCTAGAAGAAATAGAAATGCGGGGTTATAGCCTTATAGGTATATCTACATGCGTCAAATTTGTGATTTCTTTTTAAGTAAGCCATTAATTCCTTAACTTGTGCCTGAAAGTTAAAGAATATGGTGAGTCTAATTCATTGTACTAATATTTCAGTTCATTGAATTGAATTTGTACCTTGCATAACAGTTAACACATTGAATAAAAGTGACTTAACGTGTGCCCATGCCCATTTTCATTTTCCTATTATAATTCTCTTTTCTAATTGTGATGTTTTGCAAATCTATTTTGTCCTTGCTTGAACAACAAAAAGAAAAACTACAAATATAAGTTTTCGATATGACGAAGACTTTTTACATCGGTCTATCGTGTTTGTATTGGTTCATTTGTAAATTGTAATGACTCAGGAACGGTTCAACTTAGAAAGTAGTACACGCACCCGAGATAAATTTTATAAATTTAATAAATAGCGAAAACAAATAATGTGTTTCTAGAATTGTAAAAGTTGCTCCATACTAATCTTAAGTTTTTGATCATTCTTTAAGTTAATTAATTGTGGTTTATATTTTGAATCCCATGAAAAATATGCTCTAGATCCGCCAATAACATCTTTCAGGTTTACTAGTTTTCCTAAATTCTTATATGTCCTGTCATTTTTAGTCGAACAAATTAACATTTAGAGACGTATAACTTGTGATCCAATTAAATGGGAACACTTCAAAAATATTATTTGACACGTTATTTTACAAGTTGGATTTTAGTAACCTCCTTGCGCCACCTTGAGGGAGAATACTAGAAAATATATTGCGATAAAAGACTAAAACTACATATGCATGCAAATATGTTTCTTGTGTTGAGTGTTATTCTCTTTTTAAAGCATGTGTTGAATTTGTACTTGTATAAATATGTTAACGCTATATGACCTAGCTATAAGAATTGGAGATAACATAATGAACAAACCGTGTATCTTGCGAATTAACTACTATGGGAAATTAGAGTCGGAATGAAGTGATCAAGGCAGCAAAACCCAAAAACAATATTTTCAAGATATCAATATCTATTCTTAATTTTTTTTTAGTTTTGATTTATAATGTTAGAGAATAAAACTTTATAATATGGGGATGTTTGCATAAATGCATAATGTTAATGCTATCACTATTACATATAAATATATATGGATCTCATATCACAACATATCAATAATACCATTCAATAAAATATCTATTCTATAATATGCACCCTATATCTAGTTTAAAATGGACAGAAACTAAAGTAAAAAAAAAAAAAAAACAGAAGCATTTAACCTTTAGACTCTTATCATACTTTTTGGAATTGAAAAGGGGGTGGTCATGGTTATCTTGTCGACGATAGCAACTCGTCGTGCAAAATTTTCTGCCGTACCTTTTTGTCCTATATAATTGTTTTCTCTTGTAATTACTACGGGACTACGCATATGTTGACAAAAGAATAATTATACAAGCATGTATAGATTTATTTGTCTATTTCTGATGTTTTTCTTAAAGTGGATTGAGTCAAATATATAAAACGCCTTTCGGTAGATCTCATTCTGGATGTTTTGTAATGAAGAACCTTACTGCTTATAACACGTGTTGCTCTGATCATGTGTTATTTATACTTATATACCAATGGAGAGAAACAAAAACAAAGTAAATGATGATAGATCTAGTAGTAAAGGGGGAATGTTCAAACTTTTTTAGTATACAAAATTATTTATAAATCAAAATATATAAAAGCTAATCTTGGGTACAGAAAGAGATTATGGGCCGAAGATTCGGAATTTCTACTGTTTATCAAACAAAGTTATCAAGAAATTCAAAAATTCTTTTAAAATTTATTTACTGAGGAAACGTTGGTCTTAAAATCGAAGGATAAGTTTAGTTTTATTTGGTTCATTGTTTTATGTTGCTTTACATCTAGTTGGTTCAGTTCTGATCACCTGGAGAAATTAAAACTCAAAACAAAAATTAACCAAACACTATCTTGATTTAAACTACTCAAGTTCGGTTTAAATTGGGGTTTGGGTTTTCTACCTAGCCCGAAATTTGACATAGACTGGTACCAAAAGTAGTCATCTGAAACTTTTTTCAATCAACTTAAATTATAGATTTTACCGTGTCCAAATTCAATATTTAAACAGTGTGTATGATTATTTAATGTTGAAAAAGAATGGAGGATCTTGTAGATTCCTTTCACTTAGAACATTTCTCCATTTGGTTGAAAACGAATCATCAACATTGACTTTTAGTAAACATGATAAAGATTTAGTAAAAACGAATGTAATAGTTTGATAACATTTCAATATCTACTTGTAAAACAATAAAGATTTTCAATAGTAACACCATGATGTGTCAATGAATATCAACTAGATTCATTGGATTCTTATATATAAATTCGTAACCAACTTCTCGTTTCCCTTTTCCCATCTTTTCATTTTCTTACTCAATCTATCTATCTTTCCAGCTAAGACAATATTTAATGAAATGTTATTAGTTGTAAACTTTGTGAGCTATGAGTCTATGACAAGTGATATACTCTTTTGCTTCCCTTTTCCAAAGATAATCACAATAATAGATTCCTACTATTTTGTTATACATAAAGAATATTAAAAAGAGACAAAACAAAAGTTTGTCTTTAATCTTTATAGCCGTAACATGAAAAGAATTAGAGGTTGTGTAAGTCAAAAGAAATGAAGCGACTTGTTGGGTAAAAAGCAACAACAAGCGGAGTTGAAGCCAAATGGGATTCATCATCATTTTTACGGCTTACACATCCAACGGTCCATGTTTAATTGGGACCTTCACACTTCTTATTTATATATTCCATATGTATTTCTTTATTTTACTTTATCATATACTCTATTCAATCTAAGTACAAGTCGACAAATTATTCAATTTCAATTTGAAGCAGAGAAACATACAGTGAAAACCCTTTCAAATTCAATTTGACTTACAAAACTATAATATTATATTCTTTTATTGATAATTTATGTGATATATTAGGACGATTTAATTTGATGACGTTAACTTTGCATATGTTTCATGAACATTAAACTTGTTGGGAAGAGACAAAGCTAAAAAGTTAATGTTAATGTCTCTATCAAAACTATCAAGTCAAGATTAGGGAAGATAGAAATATAGAATTAGTACGTTAAGATTGCGTTCAGTGCTTGAATTTTGTTAGTGATCGATAAGATGTGATAATGTGTGTGGGAGCTAGTTGCGTTTCTAGACTCTCATGTCTCAACAAGTGAGACACTCTCTTTTTCTTTACTTTTTCTAGTAGTTTTAGCCTAATAAGTAAACCACTCTTTTACTACACCTATCCTTTATAGTAATGTTTCTGCCTAACTTCCTCATTTTCAGTTACCCATCACATAAAATAATGGTAAGATAATGTATTTTTAAAAGGTATTACCATATTGGTTTCTAGCTAGGTACATTATCTAACCACTGACAATTCCCATGAAAATCTGATGTTACTTACTACGGTTTTGTCCGTTTGTTTGAGCTTGTGTTCATATTTTCATTCAGAATAAATGCATAACCTTCGATTTACAAAGAAATGTAAACATAAACGTCAAAACAAAATTTACATACGTGTTTAATAAATTACACACTTTTGCAAAAATATTTTATAAAATAACATGTTTTTTATATATGTACAAAATTAATTATATTCACTTCCCAAACATGAGCTTTAGACATTGGGGTTACTCGGATCCATGAGTACAAAATGGAAAAAGACAAACCGGCCAAAGCAACCGGAATAATGAGATCGGAAACATTACGCTTACGGCGACAAGGGACCGCCTCCACCAGAACCGGCGACCATAAGAGAAACTACACTTTACAGCCACTTCACCGAGTGCGGAAAATTTAACATAAGTAGGCGCGCAAATCCGCCTCCAAAAAGAAAAAGAAGTACTCCCTCCGTTTCGTTTTAGTTGTCGTTTAAGGTTTTTTTCACACAAATTAAGAAAAGCATTAAATTTTCTGTTTTACCATTTATTAATATATTTTATAAAAAATTTTATTGGCCAAAACATTAAAACAATAGGGATAATACTGGAATTTTTACCAAATATTTGTATTGAAAACCTAAAACGATAACTATTACGAAATAAAATTTAAGTCCTAAAACGACAACTAAAACGAAACGGAGGGAGTATGAAACAAAATGCTTTTTTTTGGGATAAACTGAAACAAAATGTTTTCTACTTCAAAAATGAAAAAATGAGTTTAAGAAAAGTGAAACCGAAATACAAAAAGTAGGTTATACACAATGGAGACTTGCAACATGTATATTCAATTTAATTGGCCAAACTTAAAACTTCTGATCATGTCGTCTTATCTTTAGCTGTTTTTTTAATGTTATAAAGGAGATTTGAACATAAGCTCCACTCATAAACATCTAAAGTCAGATATAGAGTAATCCAAAATAAGAAGCAATTTTTTAACCAATACTACGACAAGCGATTTCGGATGGAGTCATAATAAAGTTTACAAAAGCACTTAACGAAAGACCCAAAGGAACACACTAAAATACTAAACATGACATAACAAAAGACTTGAGTTCAGATACAGCTACTTTGAGAGACATCTTTTGTTTGTGAATCCAACACAATCATCTGTCTGCATCTCCAATCATTCCTCTGCTGGAGGCGAACGAGAGGGGCTGCTTCAGTGTCGAACCACAAAAAAAAATGTAAGTATGATGATATTGATACCATTCAAATGTACTCTAAAGATAGTTTGAGATGCGTACCTCTCGCGTATCGGGCTGTCTGCACCATCGTATCCTCTTCCAGCTTCTTCTTCCATTATTTGTCCAGGGCTTTCAACTTGACCATTCTCAGGGCTTGACTTCGACCTTGACCTTGATCTCTCCCTCCTCTTCTCATATGGAGGAGGGCTCCTGCTTTCTCTCCTCTTCTCATATGGAGGAGGGCTCCTGCTTTCTCTCCTCTTCTCATATGGAGGAGGACTCCTGCTCTCCCTCCTCTTCTCATATGGGGGAGGACTCCTGCTTTCACCACGTCCTTTTCTTGGACTTCGGTTCCTTACAGCTCCATTCTCTGGGCTAGCCACTCTCTCCCTCCTACGGTCATCCCTCTTGTAATCTGGGCTAAGCCTGGCTCTCTTGTAAGGGCTGGGGCTGCGTCGTCCTCGACCATAATCAGGACTAGTTCTTTCCCTTTTGTGAGCTACTGGACTAGCTCCTCGGCCATAGTCAGGACTGCCTCTTTCTCTTCTGTAAGGACTAGGTGACCGCCTTCTCCTATCAGGTGACCTATCACGCCGTCTTTCAGGACTGTACCCATTTCCTCTCGAATCATCATCTTTCACTGCATACTCCACTGAGATCACCTTATCCATCAGCTTACTGCAAGAACAAAAAACCAGACAATGGAAGATGAAATAGGGAACGCATTTGGGACAAATGAGAATGTGAAAATGGACAGAAAGAAACCTTGAATTTGTAGCATCCAGTGCTCTGGTGGCATCTTCTTGCGACTCATATTGGATAAATGCAAAATTCCTTCTGATTCTAACATTTACGATTTTTCCATACGGCTCAAAGTGTCTCTCCAAGTCCCGAGTCCTGGTGTTCTGTGCATCAAAGTTGATCACAAACAGAGTCTTGGAAGGTCTCATGCCAGACGATGATCTCCTCGAACCACCTGATCTTCCAGCACCTCCACGGTCATTCTATACCAAGTATTAGAAGTTGTATTCCATCACTAAATCCTTCCTGATAGTAACTCTTAAAATGATAGTCAAGTTTCTACCTTTGTCCACTCAACACGGAGTCTGCGTCCCGTGCGGCCATATTCAAAGCGATCAAGCGCTCGGATGGCATCTTCAGCATCCCTTTCATCTTCCATATAGACAAAAGCAAACCCTGGGGAAATAACCAAAAAGCAGAAATCAGAACATAAGAACAATCTTATCAAATAAACCAAGTACAAGAACCTCCTCCAAAAGGAATTCTAATATGAAGACTCCCTTCCACGGCAGCATCAACATAGCCTTTATACTTACTGTCACAAATAAATTTTGAACAGTCCCTAGAACCTAAAAACTCTACAAACTATGAGTAGTTTTACAGACCTTGCATTATGGAATTAATATGTCAAAGAAGAAGAACTGAAAATGAGGAGGAATTGTGAACAGAAACGCGGTGGTGCACTCTCCATTTGATCTGCTGCCTCTGCTGTGAGAGCTTACCAAAGAGGCATGTCCAAGAGTAGAAAAGTCAAGAGGAATGAAATGCAACTAAGTCGGGGTTAAGGGAATGTAGTGCCAGTGCTCGGATGAGTGTGACTCTTTTGGGCAGGAAATGGATTATCCATATGGTCCATCAATGGGCTGGATGGTGGGAGAATGGGCATCCCAAGATAGAAAAAAATCCTGCGCCAAAATCAAATGTTGAGTATGGCGGTTTTACCCTAAAATTACTCGATCTTTTCTCTTCTGAGGTATGCTATGAACTTCATGCGGGGTGCTTCAAGTTCCTTGGCAGATGCTGGAATCAGATGAAAAACGAACCGAGGGAATAGGGAATGTGGGATGCAGAGGCCAGA
The DNA here is from genome assembly GCF_000004255.2 of Arabidopsis lyrata subsp. lyrata. Classification (NCBI taxonomy): domain Eukaryota; kingdom Viridiplantae; phylum Streptophyta; class Magnoliopsida; order Brassicales; family Brassicaceae; genus Arabidopsis; species Arabidopsis lyrata. The sequence goes on along the minus strand of NW_003302548.1, from coordinate 14,892,311 downwards.
GAGCACATTTTGAAAGGACAGTCCTCCAGAGATTCTCGTGGAATGAGCGTGTGAGTGGATAATATGAACAACGCATTCGAATTTCGCTAGCTCATCGGATTTGCAGCGGTTTACGAGACTTCTTTATCGATTCAATTCAACCAAAAAGAGAAAAAGAAAAAACAAAGAGAAAGTATTAAAAAAACAAGAACCAAGACTTACCAGCTTTCATATCAACCCTCTCAACCTTGCCGTATCTTTTGAAAAGCCGCTCAAGATCACTCTCACGAGCATCATACTCAAAGTTGCCGCAAAAGACAGGCTTCATGTTTCCTACAAAATAGACCACAGAAACGATTTACAGCTACTCTCAACAACCTAAGCAACAACAGATATCTAGGAGATACCAAACAGAGGACAGATTTGACCAAAATATAAACCTAAACACATATGATTTTAGACCATAGACAATGAACATGAGAGGAACCAAACCACAGCAAGTTTTAATCATATATATACTTCAAAGTTTTCAAATTTATTACTGGAATAATCAAACTCCAATAACATACCAATGCAAAAATTGGATCATACTTCAAGATTTCAAATTTATATCTTCCATACAAATTTTGATCGATTATACTTCGAATTTATAACATCCCATCATAATTCAGAATCAAAGGAAAGTATGTTAAAACCCCAGATCTGAAACATCAACCATATCAGAAAACAACAAAGCAAGAGAAGCTAGAAATTTCAACAAACGCAATAAAGAAAAGAGAGACGATAGAATTCAATATCTGAAGAACTCGATTTTAATTATACCTTAGAACACAAGAAGTTGATGATAATCGTACCGGCCGTCGAAAGTCGAAACCCTAGAAACAAGCTTTTTTTGATTTTTATTGCTTTCTTCGAGGCTCTCTTCAGATAATGCAAGTGAAACAGATATATAATAATAATAAATGTATTTTATTTTATTTTATTCTTTTCGTTTTTTTTTTTTTCACAAGTGTAACATATTATATTAAACATTCCAAAGAGTACATGGCCAAAACAAAGGCCCTTTAAAAGATTACAGAAAAGATGAGGCCCAACAGAGAGCCCACCAAAATAACAACATCGACTTGAAGAAGAAATATCATATTTTGACTCAATCTGAAACCACGTGTCATCAAGAGGATGTAACCTCAACACGTATTAGACGAGTAAGCGGAAGATTTCCGATAACAACCTCTGCCGTTGAGCACCGATTCCGGTAAGAGAATCATCGTCGAAAAACAATCGATTTGTGATTCCTTTAGTAACCACCGAAGCTAAGCCATCGAAGCTCCAATAGAACTTAACAGCATAAGGAAATCCGAATAAGCGTCGGAAAATTCTTCGTTCCTTCAACTAAGGACGCCATCTCTTAACGATTCCTGTAACTCTAGAACTTCAAGAGATTGAATTGGAGATTAAAAAATTTTAAGTCACACAAACCTAAAGATTCATCACCAACTCAAATCTGAAGTATTTATTGAAAGAAAACTATGAAACAAACTAAAAACGAAAAATAAATTTTAGAAATCAGCTTGAAACTGATTTACGGTGGAATAAAAACAGAAACCGGCCAAAATCTCATGTGGAAGCCGAATTTGCCGGGCAAAAGCCGACCATCCCCGCTAACGGAGCCGGAAGATGCCGAAAAAGAAACCGACCAACCACCGCATAAGAAGCCGATGGATGTCGGGCAAAAGCCGACCATCTCCGCTAACGGAGCCGGAAGATGTCGGAAAAGAAACCGACCAACCACCGCATGAGAAGCCGATGGATGTTGGGCTAAAGCCGATTGAAACCAATCGGACGGCCTTGCCGGAAAATCCCGGACGGCGGAGTAAGGGACATGAATCGACTTTCTCTCTGAAAAATATGAAGAGAGAAGAGAGAGAGGCGATTAACTAGGATCCACTTTGGGCCTGTCTTAATTAATTTTTTTACAGCAAAAAAAACATTATCAATTTCAAAATATTATGATGCTAATTATAAGTTTTTTTTAACTTACATTATATTTTAATTTATCGTCAAACAAATCAAGTTTATGTAGCTAATATTGACGTCAAAAAACCTTAAACTAATATTAAAAAATGAAATAAAAAGAAAAAGAGATTTATACTCTCCAAGTCTTTGATGTCGTTGACTCAACAAAAATCTAGAAGAAAAAACATTTACATTTTTTTACAGTTTCTTTTTTGGAGTTGCTTTTCAGTTATCATGAAAGGTTTTGATTCATCATCATAAACTTGAGATACTCTTCATATAACTCCCATAACAAGAACCCTATGATTGTGTCTCTTGCGAGGCTCTTTAAAACCTTTTGAATCCAGCCGTTCGATGTAGTACTACCATCAGATGAATCTCTTCTTCCTACTAAATCCTTAAACCGGAGGTCCCCGGAATCCGATACCAATGCGTAGATGACACCATTCATGTGTCCTTTTCCGATTACTCCCACTACTGTTTTACACCCGTTCACTGCCTTACTTCTCTTCAATGACCAAGCTAGATACTGTCAAAGCAAAAACATTGGTTTATCAATTCTAATTGACAAAAGGTGTCTACACATTTTAGCACTAAAGGGTCAAATTCCACTGTCCGCAAATTACTGAGCAGCAATCTGATAGACCTCCCGCATAGGAAAGCAAGAAGGAGGTCAGGCATTCGGTTTTTGGGTTTGACTCTGTTTCGGTTTTTATGCTTACGGTGTCTCTTTCGTGTATTAGAGGCAGTAGGAGTGATGGGTATGAGAAACTAAGCCGTTCATAAAGCTGCAAACTTCCATTGCTTTCATCGGTCTCTTGTTCCTGTTGCAATGCATATACAAACCCAAAGTTACAACCTATCTTGTTATCTTCTTGAAACTTAAGGAATTAATTTTAAACGGGTTGGGGAAAGAGAACAAAACCTTAAGCTCAGCTGCGGATATACCAGATGACGATGTGATTGCCCGAGTCACAGCCATCACCAGATTAAACTTCTCTCCCCATTTCAAAGAGTTCCAAGCCCTTTGGAGCTACAACGTTATAAGAGTCATATGATCCCATTGGTTTTAAAAAATCCACATGTAAACGATCATTTTGTTATAAAGATACTCATAGCATTACTGTTATTTCGATAGGTCGGTCTCCAAGAACTAGCTGCGCACCAACTTCCTCAGACGCTTTCCGAGCTGCACGAAACTGCAACAAAATTTGAGCAAGAACAGTCTGAAAGTCCAAAAACGAACCCTTAAAAATCATATGGATTCTCAAAAGTACCTCATCACCGAAAGGTCGATCAGCAACAGAAGATAACTTAGACGAGAAAACCGCCAAGAGAAGTCGCAAAGCCAAGGCAGTTTGGCCTCCTATGATCATCCCAACCAACACACACACACCAAAAAATCAAACATTGAAACAAAAACAAGTACATGAAGTTATTATGATTAGTTTGTTATATACCCAAGTCTAAACTCCGACCAACAGCACCGAGAAAGCCAGTTCCTGTCAACGACAACACACCGGATTTTAAGTTTTGGTCGACCTCTCCTCCAACACTCGAAGTGTACATAATCCCAGCTCTGCAACATCAACACCAAGCTCTGCATTGTGTTACTGTCAGATACTTCAATTCATCAATCTCACTACAAAGTCTAAACTATACCAAATTTCCCCAAAAGTATCAACTTTCACGTAACCCTAATTTCAGCTGGATAAAGAAATGAACTTTCCTGCTACGACAGAGCTCGACGGCGACATTATCAGGTTTCACCGTACGGACGACGCGTTCAACGACGGAAGCAGACTCCGGCGAGATATGAGAAGTGCCCACAAGCCAAATCGCTTCTGGCTCAACGAACTCTTTGCGCCAAGCTGGAACAGGACCAAAACTCTGTTTCTGGACAAGAATCAAAGTCCCGTTATCGGCGAGGTCAAGCAACTCCGGGAAAGTTTTAGCAATTGCAGCGCGTGAGTCCGACGCGATCTCGTTTCGGAAATCGAAGTCCGGCGGAGGAGTTTGAACGGAGACGGAGACTTTGATGGGTCTGAAGAAAGGTTTTGAAGTTAAGGGAGTGGAGAAGGGGAAGAAGAAAGTTAGTGGTGGATTCGAAAGGAGTTTCATCGGAAAGAATTCAAATCAAGATTTTCTTGATTTCGATAATTGTGAAAAAAAAGATTGAATTTTTTATTGGTTTAGATTTTCATTTGGTTGGTTAATGGCCACAAACTTTGACGTTTTTGACATATGTGTATGTATGAAGAGAATCACCCAAACATGAAAGTAGTATCCAATCACTCAGATTCTCAAATCTTATTTAACCATATCATCATAAGAGCATCTCCAATGGTGGAGTTCTCTCTATGAGCTCTCTCAAATTTTTTATTATAAATTTTGAGAAAGTGTTAGATAAGAACCTTTGATTTTTTTTTTGATTTTTTGTGTCCAATGGTAGGTTCTCTAGTGGGATATTTAAGAAGAAAAAAAATTATTGCAATCAAAACACACTCACACACTACATCAAGTAGTCGGATCAAAACCAGGAGGAAGGTTTCCACTTGGTAAAGGCTCCATCTGCAACAAATACAAACATTAAGAGATGATTGCAGAACAAGTAGCAAAAACCACTCCTATTCTACACGAAAATCTACCATTACCATCAAAATCAAACACAAATCAGCAGAGAAAACCGAATTACTAACAAGAAACACAAGCCCACAATCAAAAGCTCAAAACTTTACATAATAATTAGCCAAAAGCTCAAAATCTACCTCTACCACAACTATGGTTGATCAAATTGTGATGTGTCATGTGATCAGTTAAGGTCTATAACTTTACACTAGCTTTAACATGAATACAAAACAGTCACTACTAAATGTCTATAACTTGGTGTCGGTATACTAATACAGCGACAAAGATTGAGAAGTAAAATTCAAGCCAAAATTGCAAATCTTCATCTATCACCCTCTTCCTTAAACTTGTCTCTCATCATCTATCACCACCTTTCTCAATTTCTTTGTTGTACCTCGCAGAAGAAAACCAAAACATATTGATACACTAAAGCCTAGAGAACTGCTATTGATTCCCATTCTAATTAGAACATCTATCACCAACATTCAAAGTGTTAACTAACTCTGAGATAACTTCAACCAATTTCGGGTGTTCTAAATTGCCACTTTAGTTTCTCTTAATCTACTTGTTAACTCATTGTCCACAGATAAAATCGACTAAAGATCATCATCCCATAGCCTTGACGAACTCGTGCGGTCTAGACATCCTTAACCGTTCTTCCCGTCGCCATTGTTGTCTCCTTAAACGAATTAAGTCACGAAACACATGGGAAAGGGGCTAGATTCATACCTGGAACAAGAAATTGGACCATCCTTCAACGAATCCTTCTTCTCCATCGCCAATCTTCGATTTGTTTTCACTCCATTCGCCGATGGTCTTTACCGTGAATCCAGCTGATGATTCCGGCGGCAGGTAAAAAAAACAAACCACGATTCCGGCGTCGAATCATCGGAATCTCACGAAATCGCGATGATTTTGAGGTGTTCATCAGTTTTTCGCAATCGCCAAATCGAGAGACAAAGTGTTTTTTTTTGTCGCGACACAAACTAAAAAATGAGTGTTTTTTTTTTCTTTTGTTATAACTCTCCCTCCAATAGAACACTGACACGTGTCCGGTTCTCTCAAATTCTCAAACTTCTCTCAAGAGAATCGATTCTCTCATCTTAATTCAGTTCTGAATTATTTTTTTCCCAAAATCAGATGAGAACTCATCTAAATTTAGAAGAGAACCTCCCATTGGAGGTGCTCTAACATCTAGAACTAAGAGACACCTTCACACATTTAAAGACACTCAATTTCTTTTCTTTTATTATTTTTATATCTTAAGACATCCATCATAAGATTACCAATGAAAATGGTCTAAGTGTTTAAAGAACCGTTAGCAACTTCAGGCTTATGAGCATTCTCAACGGCAGGATCTCAAAAATAGAGGTCTGTTGACAAAAAAATACTCCCTCTGTCCCATTTTATAAGATGTTTTGTGTAAAAGCACAAAGATTAAAAAATAATTAATGTTTGTTATAAACCATATGGATGGACTCCATAACCGGCCCATGACCCATTAGGGTTTTACCTTATTCTATGTATCCTGCTATTATCCTTGTATATATATCCCCTATTCTATTAATGAAAGACATAGTTCACAACACGTTATCAGCACGATAACTCTAGCCAACCGAGCAAACACAAAACCCTAGCCGTCTGAGCAAAGAAAAAAAAAAAAAAATTAGATCAAAACCCTAATCGATCAAAAAAATTAGATCAAAACCCTAATAGATCAAAAAAATTAGATCAAAACCCTAATAGATCAAAACGCATCCTCAGATGCTTCATATTCACCCAGCCCAAAGGGGTTTGTTGAGTTTCAAAGAAATGTGTTTGAATGGTTTCCACATTGAAACTTAGGGTGAAGGGAACAAAGGATTCCCATATATAACTAAGAGCACCCAAGACCATGAGAAGGTATTAGAGACTATACCCGCGTCATAGACCTTTACTATGCCAAGGTCAATATGATAAAGGCTAATACAGTAAACAAAAGGGTTTACTAAGAGATTCACTAATGGCATGACCGGCTTGGCCAGCCTCCTAACATGATTCGTAAAGCTGATATTAAAATCAAAAGGGCACACCCCTTAAGGACCTCACGTGTATAGCATGTACACAAGGGAATCTCATACTAAGGCCATCACCAGTCAAAGCAACTAGAAACTTGGTGTTTGCTAGATTGCTGGCCCATACCATAAGTCTGTGAGCCCACATACTTAAGACTATATGTCTAGATAATGCTGGTAAATTATCTCCCAAGCGTTTTATGGCTACAGTATGTCCATGAGGGGGAGAGTAGTATACCCCGTGGCACATGTCCATACTTGAACTCACAGTAGCTGATTGGGGACACGCAATATTACATGCAACAAGAGCTTATACGCATCAGGCCATTCTAGTGAGCATAGATATTCCCCATCCCAATTGCTAACGGGTCATGAGCCAGACGTTTCCCATCTTAAGACATTTGGGTGTTCAGTCTATGTACCCATTGCACCACCACAGAGAGAAGATAATGGGATCTCAAAAGGGGATGGGAATATACGTTAAAAATGATTCTCCCACCATCATTAAGTATCTCGAGCCAAAGGCCAGATACAAGGATTGTCATCTCAATGAATCCGTTTTCCCAACACTGGGTGGAGAGACTAACAAGCTGGTCAAAGAACTTACATGTAATCAAACATCCTTCACATGGCAAGATCCTCGGACTCCATCAGAGATCCAAAAGACTATATATCTGCAAAAGCTAGCTAAAATAGTTGCCAAGATTCCTATAATGACCCAAAGAGAGTAACAAAATCGTACATACCAGCTTGTAATGCACCAGTACGTATTGATGTTCACAAGGAACACAATCAAGTTGCTATAGAGGCTACAACACGTAAGAAACGTGGTAGACCCAAAAGGTTCCAAAGACAAGAACCCTCGGAAATCAAAGAAAGGTGCAAGGGAAACCGAGAAGGTTCAAGAAACCATAGACATGGCCGGCTAATAGACATAACCCTAAGGTACCAATCAATGAGGTTTGGGACGCCAAACCTCAAGGTCCTGAAGGTGTAAAGAGATCTCTATAAACTATATCATGTCTAGAATATAATGGAACCAAAAAGATGTCGACATCAATGATAATATATTTGCGCACAAGGTAGCAACTGAAATGAATGAGGATCAGGAGCCCACGTCTATACTAGAGTGCACTCAAAGACATGATTGATTAAAATGGTACAAGACCATAAAACGTAGAGCTAAGAATCATTAAGAAGAAGAATGTGTTTGGTCCAATACAAAGGACACCATTCAATGTAAAGCCAGTGGGACAAATGAGTCTTTGTGATAGTGTGAAATAAACATAGTGAAAGCGTAATATATCAGACACGGCTTGTCGCACAAGGATTCACACAAAGACCAGAAATAGAGGAGATATACTCCCCTGTGGTGGATGCTAAGACATTTAAATCTTTGCTAAGTCTGGCTATATAAAAGAGAAAGATTTGCGGCTAATGGATGTAATGCCTGCATATTTATATAAGTCCACTGGATAATATATGAGATTACCAGAGGGTATTGAGCTCAAAGATAAGAAAGATTCTCGAGAACAGCACTGCATAAGGCTGGACAAATCCTTTCATGGACTTAGACTAAGTGGGCGTATGAAAGGTTATAAATGATCTCATCAGTCCATGTATTTTCATAAAGAGGTTTGCAAACAAAGGATTTGTAATCATAGCAGTTTATATGAATGATTTAAACCTCTGGGTAATCGACCATACAGTTGAGTATATCTAAAGAAAGAATCTGAAATGAAAGACCTAGGCAATAATTAAGTTCTGTTTGGGATTACAACCTGAGTACGTGAATAATGGAATCCTTGTGCATCAAATGGCATACACTGAAAGAGTACTTAAGGAGATTTAATAAGGACCAGGCCCGCCCATTGACCAGGCCCAATGGTGGTGAGAAGCCTCAGATTGGATAGTGATCCATTCAGTCCGGAAATGCCATACCTCAGTGCCATAGTGTTGGTGTCGGATCCCGCACCAGAAGTCCGGGACTAACTAAAGATTGCCACGTAGACAAGATGAAGACCCATAAAAGATAAAGCCCGTCGGATCCGTGAGCCAAAGGAACGGTCGGAGTGGTTGTCAACATAAAGAGGGTCCGAAGTGACTGCATCCCGACACGAGTCCGGAGACGAGGTCATGGTTAAGTCGGTCCAAGGACATTTGGGCCGAAAGGCGAGGCCCATAAAGACCAGAGTCAACTCAAATTTAAACGTTGAGCATTAAAATCAAGGAATCAAAACGGACACATTTAAGAAGGAATAATTGTACTTAATTACTCATTTTTAATGTCGTTTCTCTATGTATAAATATGGAGGCCAATGGCCATGTAAAGGCATCTCCCTCTTGGGCAAGAAATACGATAGCAATTTTTGTAGCAATTCATAAGCCTTTTACATTCTTACTTTTTGTCCCTCAAGAATAATCTTTCCTACTAATAAAAATACTTGAGTGTGTGAATCCGACATCCACATTTTGGCGCCGCCTGTGGGGAAATAGGATTCTTGAGTGGTCAGATTTTTCTTTATTACACTTCCGAGATAAGCAACAATGTCCGGAGGAGACACCGTTGAGACATCATTGGCTGAAACCCTCAAAGCTATGCAGCAAACAATGTCGGACATATCACAAAAGTTCTCGGATGTGGAAAAGGCCGTCGATACGTTGCAAACATCCCAGGTATCTCTTAGTCAAAACGTCAATACTATACAAACTCGTGTTCGCTCTTTAAGTGCAGGAAACCTTGTGGGAATCCGAAGAGGGATATTCAACTCGCCAAGTTCCGCTGCACGAAATGAAACCAGCGGACAAACAACTCCCGGTGCTACTAATAATGTAGTTCAGACGTTGGAAGAAGAGACACAGCTCGGAGATGAAGAACAACTTGCAGCTCAATACGAGCAGGAGAACCTCGACCAGTTCGAGACCATGAGGAAGGTTAGCCAGGAATTAAAAGAAAGGAAATCAAAATTTCATCAAGCTACAAGTTCGGAGCCAGAGATCAATCGAGTCATTGAAGAAGCTAGGCGAACACCTTTCATCTCGCGAATTGCAAGTTTGAGGATCAAAGATTCCCGGAAACTCAAGTTGGACCCTTACAGCGGATTGGAGGATCCAAAAAGCTATCTCGCAGCTTTTCTGATCGCTGCTGGAAGAGTCGAATTGGATGAAGCTGATGAGGACGCAGGCTACTGTAAGCTTTTTTCGGAGAATCTATGTGGCCAAGCTCTAATGTGGTTCACCCAATTAGAGCCGGGTTCGATCAGCAATTTCGACGAACTATCAGCCGTATTCTTAAAGCAATACTCCATCCTTATGGATAAAAGCGTTTCGGATGCCGATCTTTGGAACTTATCGCAAGGATCTAATGAGTCACTTCGAGTTTTCATCACCAAATTCAAAGGAGTGCTGTCAAAGCTCCCAAGAATCTCGCAGCAATCAGCTTTATCTGCCCTACGAAAAGGATTGCGACATGATTCAAGGTTTAAAGAAGACTTAATACTTCATAAACCAGACACAATTCAGGATGCACTCTTTCGCGCGAACAACTGGATGGAGGTAGAGGACGAAAAAGAAAGTTTTGCCAAAAGAAATAAACAAGAAAAGCAGGCAATCACCGTCCCTACCAAGAAGTTCGAGCCTAGGGAGAGCAAAAGACCAAGGAAATTTGGGTCGCAACCCTTCAACAGTACTGTCGGAAAGCAATTCCAAGGGAAAGGAAGATCAAACACTTGGGTCCGTGATGAAAGTCTATATTGCGACATTCATAAAGTAACCGGACATTTAACCAAGGATTGCAGCGTTCTTAAAAGGCACCTCGCAGAGCTTTGGGCTAGTGGAGATCTTTCCAAATTTGATATAAAAGATTTTGTGAAGGAATACCACGAAGCAAAGGAAAGTTCCAAAGATCAAAATTCTAAAAGACCAAGGTTAACCAACGAGGAAGAACCAAGGAATTCTAAGGGTAAGATCAATGTTATTCTAGGAGGTTCCAAATTTTGCGGAGATTCGATAAGTTCCATCAAGAAACATAGACGAAATATCCTACTCAAAGCAAGCTTAAGCGAAGAAGTCGATTTTCAAGGTGCATCAATATCATTTAATGAAGAAGAAACGCGGTACCTCTAAAGACCTCATGATGATGCTCTAGTCATTACCCTTGACGTTGCCAACTTCGAAGTATCAAGGATCCTTATAGATACAGGCAGTTCGGTCGATTTGATCTTTTTAAGTACTCTAGAAAGAATGGGAATTAGTCGGGCGGATATAGTGGGGCCTCCGTCTCCATTAGTTGCATTCACAAGTGAATCAGCCATGTCTCTCGGGACAATCAAGCTACCGGTCCTTGCCAAAAAAGTATCGAAGATCGTGGACTTAGTTGTCTTCGATAAGCCCGCAGCTTACAACATCATCCTCGGTACTCCCTGGATTTATCAAATGAAAGCAGTCCCCTCTACATATCATCAATGTATCAAATTTCCAACGTCAAGAGGAGTAGAAACAATTCGGGGAGACCAAGAAGCTTCACGGACGTGTTATCTAGCTAGCCACCGTATGAAGATTCAATAGCAATTAACGAAGCCCGCAAAAGAGGGACTAAGAACAAAATTTCCTAGCGGGCAAAAGAAAGATGATGTATTAATCGAAGTGGTGTTGGAAGAAGACAAGCCGGACCGGAAAATTCGAATTGGGGCAACTTTGACTGGCCAAATAAAAGAAGCTTTGATCGAACTCTTAAGGAAAAACAAAACATCGTTTGCATGGTCAGCAGCGGACATGCCTGGCATAAATCCAAGTATAATTTGTCATGAACTAAACGTGGATCCAAGCTTCAAACCGGTGAAACAAAAAAGAAGAAAGCTTGGAGTGGAGCGAGCGAAAATAGTAAATGACGAAGTGGATAAACTTTTGAAGATAGGGTCCATAAGAGAAGTGCAATATCCGGAATGGGTAGCAAACACTGTCGTTGTCAAGAAAAAGAATGGGAAGGATAGGGTTTGCATCGACTTCACAGACCTCAATAAAGCATGTCCCAAAGATAGTTTCCCGCTCCCACATATAGATCGACTTGTAGAGTCCACCGCTGGGAACGAGCTGTTAACATTCATGGATGCCTTCTCGGGTTATAATCAAATAATGATGAACCCCGAAGACCAAGAAAAAACGTCGTTTATCACTGATAGAGGTATCTATTGTTACAAGGTAATGCCTTTTGGTTTGAAAAATGCAGGAGCAACATATCAACGGTTGGTTAACAAGATGTTCCATAATCATCTCGGGAAAACAATGGAAGTCTACATAGATGATATGTTGGTTAAATCGTTAAAGAAAGAGGATCACGTTAAGCATTTAGAGGAATGCTTTGATATTCTCAATAAGTATCAAATGAAGCTGAACCCGGTGAAATGCACATTTGGAGTCCCATCCGGGGAATTTCTTGGCTATATCGTGACAGAAAGAGGGATTGAAGCCAATCCAAATCAAATTAACGCCTTTCTAAACATGCCATCTCCAAGAAACTTCAAAGAAGTACAACGGTTGACTGGGCGGTTTGCGGCTCTGAATCGTTTTATCTCGAGATCAACAGATAAATCGTTACCTTTCTACCAAATTCTAAAAGGGAACAAAGGATTCCTTTGGGATGAGAAGTGCGAAGAAGCTTTTGGGCAGCTTAAGGCATACTTATCCACTCCACCTATACTGTCCAAACCGGAAGTGGATGAAAAACTTTATTTGTACGTGTCGGTTTCAAGTCACGCGGTTAGTGGAGTCTTGGTTCGGGAAGACCGTGGGGAGCAGAAACCAATTTACTACGTAAGCAAGTCAATGACGGATCCGGAAACAAGATACACAATGATGGAAAAACTTGCACTCGCGGTGGTAACTTCGGCTCGGAAGCTGCGCCCATATTTTCAATCCCATCCGGTTGAAGTATTAACCAACCAACCACTCCGAACAATACTTCATAGTCCAAGTCAGTCCGGACGTTTGGCGAAATGGGCGGTGGAGTTAAGCGAGTACGATATAGAATTCAAAAGCCGGATCAGTATGAAAGCTCAGGTTTTAGCAGATTTCTTAACCGAGTTACCAATACCTGGAACGATAGAGCAACCGGAGAACCAAACTTGGAAATTACACGTAGACGGGTCTTCAACAAAGCAAGGATCCGGAGTGGGAATCAAGTTGGAATCTCCAACATCAGAAATTCTAGAACAATCATTCCGGTTGTTATTCAATGCCTCCAACAACGAGGCAGAATACGAAGCCCTGATTGTCGGACTTCGATTAGCACAAGGAGTTGGAGCTAAGGAAATATTGGCTTATTGCGATTCGCAATTAGTAGTTAACCAATTTAATGGAGACTATGAAGCCAAAGATTCAGGAATGGAAGCGTACCTCGAAGTGGTGAAGGATTTATCTAAAAATTTCTCGAAATTCGAATTAATCCGCATACCTCGGGGAGAGAATACAACTGCGGATGCACTTGCCGCATTGGCGTCAACATCAGATCCTGAGTTAAAGAGAGTTATTCCAGTGGAATGCATTTCGGAGCGAAGCATTCAAGACAGCAAAGAAACCCTCGTCGTTACAAGGTCTCGAGCAGCGGCACGCGACCGTGGCGAACCAGATATCGAACCGCCACCCAACAAACGAAGGAAGTCAAAGGGATCGAATACATCTAACAAGGAACCTGTTGTCTTAGCTGAAGAGGTGATTCCAGAAACAATGTTAGAAACCAAGCCGTTAATCGAGGAGGATGTTCTTGAACCAAACGAGCATCCCGAGCCAGAGCCACGAATATTTCACAAAGTTGACCAAATTCCGGCTAAAGGCTGGGGGGCTGACTGGAGGGAGCCAATAAAGCACTACATCATGACAGGTGAGCTCCCAAAGAATAAATGGCAGGCCAGGAAAATGAAAATCGTTAGCGCAAAATTTTGTCTGTCAAAGGATGCGTTATATAGACGAGGTGTCAGTGACCCTTACCTATTATGCATTTTTGGGCCCGAAGTCGAAATCGTCATGAGCGAAGTGCATGAAGGATTATGTGGGAGTCATTCATCAGGAAGAGCTATGGCTTTTAAAGTTAAAAGAATGGGGTATTATTGGCCCACTATGATCACAGATTGTGTTAAGTTCGCCCAAAGATGCAAGCGCTGCCTACTCCATGCACCATTGATCCATCAACCGTCGGAATTATTCACCTCCATTTCTGCCCCATACCCGTTTATGAGGTGGTCAATGGACATCATTGGACCATTGCACAAATCAACTCGAGGTGTACAGTACCTTTTAGTCCTTACGGACTACTTTTCAAAATGGATTGAAGTTGAGGCGTATGTTGGTATCAAGGATTCGGCGGTGAAGACCTTTATTTGGAAAAACATTATATGTCGACATGGAGTTCCATACGAAATAGTCACTGATAATGGACCATAATTCATTTCACACGAGTTTGATGCCTTTTGTGCGGACTGGGGAATCAAAGTTAGTTATTCTACTCCACGATATCCGCAAGGAAACGGTCAAGCTGAAGCCGCGAACAAGACAATATTAAGCAATCTCAAGAAACCCTTAAGTCATCTAAAGGGAGGATGGTATGAAGAACTCCAACCCGTCCTGTGGGCCTATCGTACAACCCCTAGGCGACCTACAGGAGAAACTCCAATCTCTTTGGTTTATGGCATGGAGGCGGTAGTACCAGCTGAACTCAATGTGCCCGGACTTCGCCGAACAGAAGCACCGTTAAATGAGGAAGAAAATTCAGCAATGCTTAATGATTCACTAGATACCATAAATGAAAGGCGTGATCAAGCTCTAATTCGGATCCAGAATTACCAGCAGGCAGCAGCCCGGTATTACAATTCTAAAGTTAAAAGTAGGCCTTTCTTCGTGGGAGATTATATATTAAGGCGCGTCTTTGACAACAAAAAAGAAGAAGGTGCCGGTAAACTCGGTATTAATTGGGAAGGACCTTACATTATTACCGAAGTGGTTCGGAACGGTGTTTATAGGTTGAAAGACTTAGAAGACAATCCAGTCAAGCGACCTTGGAATGTGATCAACCTAAAGAAGTTTTATGTTTAAAGCTACATGCATTGTTTATGTACATGAACTACGATGTGGCTTGATCCCGAAATGGGTACGTAGGCAGCTCGGAAACGAGTTCAGCTATTAATAAAAATTTGTTTTATTTCTTTATTAAAGGAAAAAGGTTCGACTGTGCGAACAAGTGAAGCAAATAAAGGTTCGGCTATACGAACATACAAGAGGTTGGAAATAGAGCATTTATTCAAAAGACGGGATGTCGCTCATCGTACACTTCGGACTATGAAAATCTTGTCGATGAGCAGAACACTTCAACTCCTTGACCAGCAAGATCGAGGATTGGCATCATGCAGTCCGGAATTCAAGCAAAGTCAGATATTCCAAGCTCAATCCACTCTCCGGGGTGAGATTCAAGGATGTGAAGATCTCTTGACACCGTAGTAAGCCTGCGTTGCATCCGGTTAATCCTCTTCCGGAGTCTCCTCTTTTCCAACATAAACTTCCGGTGTTGAAGCGCGAGTGCCTCTATGAACGCCGTCGCTGTCCCTTGGTCTCTGATTGGGAGATCCCTGATCAAAGCACATGGGGCTCGAATCTGAGATCTTAAGAAGCCGCAAAGTGGAGGAGGCCGCCTGCTTGGCTCGTTCGGAACATCTTCGTTTATCATTCCGATTCTGGAGAAGTCGGGCATAGATTCTGAACAGCGAAGATTGAACTCCATACCTACTAAAATGAAAAGAATGGTGAGGAGTAAAGGGAAATTGAGACTATAATTTATAGGAACGCCATATCCCTAGCAAGCTGCGGGTTCTATCCTAGGAATGGAGTGATTCGCGGAGAGATTTATGCCCTCGAACAGATCCTGCATTAAAAGGCGTATCTCCGAGAATATTTGAAAAGTAAGGAAAATTGCGAATGTTTCCATAAATAAAAAGGGGCCGAAGCCCATTACGAGTTCAAAATAAAAGAAGAAGTTAGAGAACATTTATGGAAGAGGCTCAGGAACAGGCTCCTGCATCGCCGGTTTAGTCTTCGAAGTGGACGCCTTGTTCTTGGCATCCACTTCGGGATGATCCCGAACGCGTTTCCGACAGGTGCTGGCCTCCTCCTCGTCTTCTTCCTCGCTGTCAGATGGAACGGTATGGACCGGAGCATTCACAGGACCCGGAACTCCTCTAGCACGGAGATACATCCGAAGCATCTTCGGGATCTCAGCAACAGAATCGAAGTTCCGCCATTCCCATTGAAAGGGATCACTTTCCAAAGCCCGTATCTTCCTCTCCACCCGAGCGATGCGAGCCTCGAGCGTTTGCCTTTTGAGGCCCAGCCGTTGCCTCTCTTCACACAAGCGACGGTGCTTGTCGGCAACCTAGCATAAAGATGAATGAATAAGATGAAACAAAAAGTTTTTAAATCAAAAACTTTAAATAGTTGCCTTGTCAATAAAGTCGCAAGCCTCCTTCTTCTCCTTCGAAGGAAAGTGGAAGACGGCGTGAGGAAAAAGAACGCCGGCCGGTTCAAAGCCGTCGCCGGACAAGAAGAGTGGGCTGCCGGGATCAACGGGGGCTACTTTTTCGTTTTCCATTCTCGTAATATTACTCAAGTAAGATTCTAAAAACGTAGTTAAATAAAGCTTAGAGGTAGGTAAGCCTTTATTTATAATGATTTAGGGTTTGTCTTGGAACCATAAATCCAATAATGGTAGTGTGCCCGAGTGGTTTAACCCCTTTTTGGAAAATCGAGAAAAGGCAGTTATTGCATTAAAGACGAGCCGTTTCCCTACTTAAAAAAAAAAGAAAAGAAAGAGCAACCGTCGCATTAACTACAAAAGTTTCTGAGGCCCAAGCCCAATAAATTTATCGAGTTGACTAAACCCGAAGTGGGGAACTCGCTTTAAGCCGAGCTCAGTTCTCGCATTCTAAAGAGAAAGGCCTGATCAGCCTAAAAATCTCGAAAGCATAACCACAAGGCCACAAAAGGTTAAAAGCGGACTTTGCAAACCCGCATATAATTTTAACCAAACCCCCTTGGGGTCATAACCTAGAAAGGTTTAAAAGCCTCCTCAGGCAAATATCTTGTTCAAAAAGAAATAATAAAGCCTCCTTAGGCAAAAACAAGTTCGAAGTTAAGTCTTAAAATTAATGGGACAATTCCCAAAGTGGACACAGCCACTACGGAGCAACAGCCCCCTCGGAATCCGGCTCAACAGTCGAAGCTTCATTCGCCTCCTTGGCAGGTGCTTGGTCAGATGAAACTTCTGGTACGCTCTCCACAGTACAACCATCCTCCGGGATGACCTCCGGTCTCACAGGAATTTCGGGTGGGACGGCATCTTCCGTCTCACTTGAGCCTGGGAAGGACGGTTCCAGTTAATTGTAAAAAAAAGTAAGGTAAGAAAAGGGTGGTAAGCGTCAGGAGCCAAGCGTTACCTGCCCAGTCTAAACCCGATTCACTTATAGGAGGTGATTCAGTAAAGAATTCCTCGAAGTCAAGCGGGTTGAAGGTCGAAGTGGGAAGAGCTGCCAAGCGACTCCGTTTTTCAGAAAGATTAGTTGACAGTTCGGTCCTTTCTTGCTCCTCGGAGAAATCTGTTTCATGGATTTGATCCAACAGAATCAGGTTGCTCTCATGCTCCTTGATGTCTGATTCCAAGTCTGACCTAGCCTTCTCGGTCTGCATGAAGCGGATGGCCCCTTGGATCAACTCCATCCCGCGTCCCTTAACCTCCTTTCTGGCTTTCGATGCCGACCTTGCCAACTCGGAATCACGCAACTTGGCTAGCGCCTTGTACTTCGCATCAAGCTCGATAAGTTGGTTGTTCAGGGTATCGGCGGTTGATTCGGATTCATGAAGTCTACCTTGAACACCAGAAAGTTCATCCTGGAGTTTGTAATTCCGATCGTACTGGTCTTGCAGCTCCCCCTTTATCTGCGCAAGCTCGGATGTTAAACTGTCGACCTTTTCCTCCAGATCGTGCTTGGAGCCGGCAGAAGAACTGAGTTCAGCCTCAAGGGCAGAGAGTTTCTTCTTCCACATGTCAATCTCCTTCTCCCGTCCAATGACCAACCCTTCGTAATGTTCGATCATGTCGTTAAGTTCGCTATGAGCCTGGCATTATACATAAACCCGGGATGGCGAGTCAGTTCGCGGAATGGCAATGCAATAAAAAAAAACGGAACTAACCCGAGATGAGTGATGCGCGTGAAGCAAATAGCGTTCACGAATCGCAGGGCGCCACTTGTCGAAATCTGGCAAGATCGAACCCGATCGGGTCTTGAAGCATCGGAAGACGCTGCCTTCTTTCTCCATAGCTGCGAAGAAGGAAGAATTGTAAAAATTGGAATCTTAATAGAAACAAAAACGTTAGAGTATGTGTAAATCACCAAACCTGAAAGCGATTTGACTTGAGGGACAAGAACGGGTTTTAACCTCGAGGAAGCATCTCGAGATTCAGAATCTCCCTTTTTAGGAGATGCACTCCGAGCAGTCTTTTTGCTGTCGGGCTGAGAAGAAGAAGACATGTCAACAGGTCGGGGAGGACCCATTGGTTTAGTGGGAGGGGATGATCGAGGTGAACGATCAGTCCGGGCCCTTGATTTCTCCCTTCGCGGAGACGAGTCACCACGGGACGACTTGTCCCTCTTCCTACGAACCAAATTCTTAAGTGGTTCGTTGCTGAAATCGTCTCGGGGAGGCCGAGGAGAATCACGACGAGGAGACCGCTCTCTCCGGGGAGAACGTTCGTCATGACGTTCACGACGAGGTGTTAGCCTATAAGCAGCGACGGATCTGGCTCCCTCGGAGCTGTTATCATCAACCAGCAGGGTCCTGCTGTAATCTTTCTTATCAATGGCGGCCGCGAGGAACGCCTTGTTTTCATCACAAGCCTCTGCTATCGGCTTGGAAAGTTTCTTACGCTGGGCAGTAAGGGCCCGAGCTGACATGCCCTGAGTTGAGGGAGGAGGCGGAAGACGATGAAGTAGATTGGGAGGACTCATCCTGAGTTTTCGGTTGGCCTCGATAAACCGATCGAGGGTGAAAGAATTCCAAAGGGTTTCCCCTTCGAGGATTGTTCTGAAGAACTTGACAAATTCTTCAGTCGGGAGAGTTGAAGCGATAAGAGCTGCGAAGTGAAACAACTAATTTGGTCAGTAAAAAATAATAAAATAAACAGGAAAGGAATATACGACCTAGTCTCTACCAGGCTTCGTAGACCACTTCGATGGGAGTACATCGGAAAGATTCCCAATCGAGGCAGGAGTTTTCTTAATCAGGAACCAAGGATGGTGCCAGTTTTCATCCTTGTTCGGGAGGTGCGAAATGACGTTCCTGTTGGCATTTGGATACGCCGAGAAGTACCCAGTTTTCTTTGATGAACTCCTTACGCTTAGGAGTTCATTCAGCTCGGGGACTCCAATGACGTAGCCAGCTTCCGCCGCAACGGTTATAATCCCGAGGATGGTTCGGAGGAGATTGGGGGTTAATTGAGGTAAAGCAATCTCGAGAGCCGCCAAGAATCGAATTAGGGCTTCGGGAAGGGGGAAGGTCAATCCGCAGCCCTTGAAGTAAATTTCGTAAACACAAAAGTAGCCGTCACGGTGGTTCTCCGGGGATTCCGTAGGATCGGCTATTTGCGCCTCCGCTATAATTCCAGGAGGAATTTGACAAAGCCCCTTTAATCGCTCAAGGGATTGAAGAGTACAGGTGGATTTATAATGAGGACCGGCGATATCGTTAGGACGAGTGCATTCGTCATTACTAGAACGCCTCTCATCATAAGACGGAGATTCAGGTCTTTCAGAATCGGAAGTCATCGGAGAAAAATGAAAAATTCAAGATCCGGCGAAGAGAGATTCGGTGAAGAGAAGTAGAGAGAAGTTTTGATTAAAGCCCAAAAGTAAAAGAAGAAAGTAATGGTGAAAAGAAGTTACCTCACACAAGCTAATGATGAAACCGCCTCGGAAGTTGTGTGGGAAGTGGGAAGGTTTTTTCCCGTTTTAATAGTAATTAATTAATATATGGTCATAATGATGACAGATGTCACTCGGGTAAAAATGGCTAGTGCCGAAATTAAAGGAGTAATGAGATTTTCGACGGGAAATCAGAGAGATTCTCGAGCGCAATCTTTGGTCATTTAAAGCATTTAAAGTCCTCCGAATTGGAATGACACTTCGAAGAACTTGGGGGGCTAATTGTTGGTGTCGGATCCCGCACCAGAAGTCCGGGACCAACCAAAGATTGCCACGTAGACAAGATGAAGACCCATAAAGGATAAAGCCCGTCGGATCCGTGAGCCAAAGGAACGGTCGGAGTGGTTGTCAACATAAAGAGGGTCCGAAGTGACTGCATCCCGACACGAGTCCGGAGACGAGGTCATGGTTAAGTCGGTCCAAGGACATTTGGGCCGAAAGGCGAGGCCCATAAAGACCAGAGTCAACTCAAATTTAAACGTTGAGCATTAAAATCAAGAAATCAAAACGGACACATTTAAGAAGGAATAATTGTACTTAATTACTCATTTTTAATGTCGTTTCTCTATGTATAAATATGGAGGCCAATGGCCATGTAAAGGCATCTCCCTCTTGGGCAAGAAATACGATAGCAATTTTTGTAGCAATTCATAAGCCTTTTACATTCTTACTTTTTGTCCCTCAAGAATAATCTTTCCTACTAATAAAAATATTTGAGTGTGTGAATCCGACATCCACATTTTGGCGCCGCCTGTGGGGAAATAGGATTCTTGAGTGGTCAGATTTTTCTTTATTACACTTTCGAGATAAGCAACAATGTCCGGAGGAGACACCGTTGAGACATCATTGGCTGAAACCCTCAAAGCTATGCAGCAAACAATGTCAAAATCTCAAAATCTCTCAAACGATGTCGTTTAAAAGAAGAGAAAAGGTTTTTTTTTTTTAATTGAAGCTAAACCCACGTCCCACAAGGCCACAACAACACGATTCGTCGTCTCTCTTCTCCGAAATCAACTCTGTTTTCAGCCAATTCTCCCAAGTCTCGACGAAAGAGAAACCTGCGTCATCTATTTTCATCGTTTCTTTGTTTCTCATCATCTCTGGCAAGTGGTAACCTACTCGATTATTATCCCAGTGTTTAGATTTATGTTTATATTCTCTGTTTGTATTTGTTATGAATCAATTCAATTTACACAATAAATCAATAAGTAACGAAACAAAGTTTAAGTGCTGTTATTTAGTTGATTAAAAAATATGATTTCCTTGACTTCGATTACTTTTTGAGTGCACATAGTTCATGTAAAAGCTGGAGATGCATATCACGATGACAAGTGTTTGATACCTTGATTTGATGAATTTTCATGATATAAATAACAAGATTTCTAATGTTGTATTTGTCCTTTTGTTCATGATGAAGAGAAGTGCGACTAGATTTTTATTAGAATTTATTCCTTATTTTAGACTTTTTGCTTCTTTATTTAATTTGAAATTTAGTGTTTGAACTTTGAAGTGAAAACTTTTGATTCATATTTTTTAATTTGACATATTTTAGGTTTTCTATATTTGATTTAGATTTTTTATCGTGTTATATACTTATATATTTATAATTATATATATATATATATAGTGCTTAATGCTAAAACCGCCTAATCCGCCTAGATACCGCCTAGCGCTTTTTTGAACACTCATAATTAACATTCTCTCTCCTTCTTTTTCTATTTTTTCCATTATTTTAATTATTAGAGTTGGTGTGAGATCCTGCCGTTGAAGATGGTCTGAAGATACAAAATTTGAAGAATGAAGTTTGACAAGTTTTTGTAACAAAAGGGATCGTATCATTAAATGAAAACCTAGTTTATAACATAATTCCATCAAATACAGTAAACCTCTATAAATTAATTATGTTGGGACCATAAAATTTTATTAATTTAGAGAGATATTAATTTATCGATAAATTAATAATTATTTATTAATTTATAGAGAGATTTTCCTAATTTTGTAATTTTTTAAAAATTTCTATCTAAAAGTTTTTTTTTTCTTTATAAGCAATATCTTTTTAAAACCAATTGCAAGTAGAGAACAAATTATTAAGTTTAAAAAACAACCCAAACTTTTTTTTCGAATAATAGAGCCATATTTCATTAATTGTTTTACATATAATATTTTAAATATATATCATAGTAATTCATATATGACATATATAAATTTATATCATATATATATATTAAGTTAAATATACACACATATATATATATATATATATATTGATAAGTTTATATAATTATTAATTTATAATATAAATGGGACCATATGTTTACAAGAGATTTTCAAAAAAATTATTATCTTATTAATTTATCGATTTATGTCATATTTTACACTGGTCCCAACTCGGAACCAGAAGAATTTATTATTTTAGAGAGGTTATTAATTTATAGAGTATTAATGTATAGAGGTTTTACTATAGTGGTGAAAAACGGTTTAAGAGATTGATTTAACACAATTTGTTTAACCCGGTTTAAACCAAGAATAAACCGAACATTCCGTAAACTCGGCCCAAATATGTAAGCCTGATGAGCTCGGCACCGACTTACCAAAAGAAAAGAAAAGATAAAGACTAATTCTAAAAAGATAAGTTAAGAATTCGAGAGAAGAGGAAAAGATACATATATTCGTTCGAGAAATAAGGAAGTTGTGCATATCTCAAAACCGACTATCTCTTCATATAAATAGAGAACCATCTCTTATTCTCTTTGAAGACAACATCAGAGAGAACTCATGGAAAAACTCACACAAAAACCTCAAAGACGGCATGAGAGAGAACTCATGGAAAACCTCACACAAAAACCTAGAAATCCCTTTCTAGTATGAACTAAACGAATGGATTGATCTCTTTACAGAGTTACGTAGGCAATCTTCAGACTACGTAATCAAACCAATGATTACGCCCAAATTCAATAAGCAACACGCCCAAATTCAAAATTTGCAATATTGAACCAATGATGCTTGAAGCTTCAACCTCCTTGTTTTCAGTAACCAAATTAAAAAACGCCAAAATTCCAGAACTAGAAAGACGCATGAAGCTTGAATTTGAAATGCCATTAGAACCAATCTCGAGTTTTTTGAGATTTAGGGTTTTTACGTCACAACAATCTTTATACTAGACAAAACAAAACTTAAGAAAAAATAAAAAAGCTGAAGGTCGCCGCCTAGATACCGCCTAGCGCTTTTTTGAACACTCATAATTAACACTCTCTCTCCTTCTTTTTCTATTTTTTCCATTATTTTAATTATTAGAGTTGGTGTGAGATCCTGCCGTTGAAGATGGTCTGAAGATACAAAATTTGAAGAATGAAGTTTGACAAGTTTTTGTAACAAAAGGGATCGTATCATTAAATGAAAACCTAGTTTATAACATAATTCCATCAAATACAGTAAACCTCTATAAATTAATTATGTTGGGACCATAAAATTTTATTAATTTAGAGAGATATTAATTTATCGATAAATTAATAATTATTTATTAATTTATAGAGAGATTTTCCTAATTTTGTAATTTTTTAAAAATTTCTATCTAAAAGTTTTTTTTTTCTTTATAAGCAATATCTTTTTAAAACCAATTGCAAGTAGAGAACAAATTATTAAGTTTAAAAAACAACCCAAACTTTTTTTTCGAATAATAGAGCCATATTTCATTAATTGTTTTACATATAATATTTTAAATATATATCATAGTAATTCATATATGACATATATAAATTTATATCATATATATATATTAAGTTAAATATACACACATATATATATATATATATATATATATTGATAAGTTTATATAATTATTAATTTATAATATAAATGGGACCATATGTTTACAAGAGATTTTCAAAAAAATTATTATCTTATTAATTTATCGATTTATGTCATATTTTACACTGGTCCCAACTCGGAACCAGAAGAATTTATTATTTTAGAGAGGTTATTAATTTATAGAGTATTAATGTATAGAGGTTTTACTATAGTGGTGAAAAACGGTTTAAGAGATTGATTTAACACAATTTGTTTAACCCGGTTTAAACCAAGAATAAACCGAACATTCCGTAAACTCGGCCCAAATATGTAAGCCTGATGAGCTCGGCACCGACTTACCAAAAGAAAAGAAAAGATAAAGACTCATTCTAAAAAGATAAGTTAAGAATTCGAGAGAAGAGGAAAAGATACATATATTCGTTCGAGAAATAAGGAAGTTGTGCATATCTCAAAACCGACTATCTCTTCATATAAATAGAGAACCATCTCTTATTCTCTTTGAAGACAACATCAGAGAGAACTCATGGAAAACTCACACAAAAACCTCAAAGACGGCATGAGAGAGAACTCATGGAAAACCTCACACAAAAACCTAGAAATCCCTTTCTAGTATGAACTAAACGAATGGATTGATCTCTTTACAGAGTTACGTAGGCAATCTTCAGACTACGTAATCAAACCAATGATTACGCCCAAATTCAATAAGCAACACGCCCAAATTCAAAATTTGCAATGTTGAACCAATGATGCTTGAAGCTTCAACCTCCTTGTTTTCAGTAACCAAATTAAAAAACGCCAAAATTCCAGAACTAGAAAGACGCATGAAGCTTGAATTTGAAATGCCATTAGAACCAATCTCGAGTTTTTTGAGATTTAGGGTTTTTACGTCACAACAATCTTTATACTAGCCAAAACAAAACTTAAGAAAAAATAAATAAGCGTGGCTTCGAACCCACATACATAAAACCCATGTTTAAAAAATCGCTAGGCGCTAGTCGGGCGGTGAGGGTGGGCCTAGCGCCTAGCAAGAAAATCGAAGATTAAACGAGGATTAATCGGGGACTAGTTTTAAGGCTATTTAATATTTTAAAAACATATTAATCCATTATAAATAAGAAATTTATATAATCTTGTTTTTAAAATTCCATTAAAAACACGAAAACAAGAATTTAAGGTCAAACTTATGATTTTTATACAAATTATAAACATAAGTGGGACGTTTTGAATTTTAGATCCAAAAAAAGAAAA
>NW_003302548.1:14826731-14867463 GCF_000004255.2 Arabidopsis lyrata subsp. lyrata | reverse complement strand
TAAAAACATTGAATATACCGATGCAAGTACGACGTCAAATTATTTTTAGAAATTTTCTTAAAAATTATTTTGGTTCTATGTTGGGTTTAAAATAAATTTTGAAAACCAACCTGACTCCGGATAGAACCAAAACCAATCTGATCTGAAATCCATTCGGTTTATTCTAAATTTTCAACCAAAATAACGACCCAAAACCCGAATAAATTAACAAAAAAAAAATGATTTTGCATTAAATAAGACTACAAAAATAATCTTCTTTTTCTCATTCCCGATTTTACCTTCTTTTTTTCTCTATCGAGCTCTAACGATGGCGACAAATATTCAGAACACCGTGGGTGGTCGATAGAGAAGTCCATGGAGTTCTCGAAGCATCAAGGAACCGGTGGCTAGATCGTTTGGAAATTTTGAGTATCTACCAACATCACGTTGCTCATCCATTTCTTTTTTTCAAATCTTCTGGTTCTACTAGGTCATGGACCACCTTATCATGACGGAGTTATTTTCTATCATGATATGCTAAGGTTCAAAGACAATCCGGTCGATTTTGGTTCGAATCCTCTTCAAAACTGACTTGATTTATCATCTGGTTTATACTCGCACAAACGGTATGAACATTTTTCACGTTTCCGGGTTTTGCATTAAATTAATCAAATTTTCACATTTTTACATATCTAAAAAGTGATTATGCTATATACTACAAGTCTTAAAAATAGAATTAGAAGAGAGAAAAAAACATCTTCAATCTATAAAGCTACCTTTTTAGCATTTTATGATTATTTCGAAGAAAAAAAAATTCATGTTCAATTCACCCTGCTATTCAATTACTCTACTATTCTGCTGATATATTAGAATTTAGAAGAACATAAAAATGATCCATTCCACTCTTTTACATACTTTCTCAAATTTTGAGTCCAACTAACACCTTTGTTTAGGTTTAATTTTTACTAAGGATAAAATAACCATTTGGCATCACATTATTCCCGTGAAATAATCTTTCATGTAGTTTTACCCTAGATCTAGAGCGCTTCTCATTATTGTTTTGGTTTGATTCGAAGATTAACCAAATTTTCTACTAAGTTATGTTTTTCATTGTTTTGGTTCAGAAATGTTCAACATAAAATGAGAAGAAATGTATTATCAATGTTTACTACATCTAAGCTTGAGATATTTTTAGGAAAAAAAAAAACATTCCGAAAAAATTAAACCAAATTTTTTGGCGGAATTGCCCAAAATTTACTACAAAATTTGTTCACCAAACGTTGAGTAAGCTATTAAGACAATGTTCATAGCATACGGCATTAGAGCATCTTCAATGGTTACCTTCAAATATATCTTCAAAATTGAAGTTTCTTCAAAATTGAAGGAAAAAATGAAGCAAAGCTTTTCCAATGGTTTCCTTCATTTTCTACTTCAAAAAGAATATTCTAAGTATATTCTATCTTTATTTCATTATAAATTATTAACAATGCCCTTTACTTTCTAAATTTATAAATTTTGCCCCATTTATTTATGGTTAACTAATAGTTCAACAAATTTTATCTACAGTTTACATTTGAGCAATATTTTAAGTATCTTAATAGATCTGGAAGCGCATTACCAAATTATTAAGTTGTTACTCTATGCTATGTTATGTTTATTTTATCATTAATGTCGGTATTAATAATGTATTTTAAGTTTTATATTGAATATTTTGTTGTTTTTCTATTTAATAGAAGTTATCATTGCATTTTAATTTGAGTGGATAAAATAGAAAAATGAAATTTATAAATTAATTGGATAAAATATAAAGAAATAATTTGTTTGGTATAAAAGAAAAACTTCTTATAATTTAAAAGATCATATTGTAAATAAAAAAGTTCATCTTCAAAATATGAAGATATGAATGATATACCTTCAAATATGAAGATATACTATTCACTTCTTCATTTTGAAAGTAAAAATGAAGTACCATTGGAGAAGATTTCTTCATTTTTATCTTTAAAATGATGGAAAATGTGAAATTTGAAGCATTGTCTTAGCACGTAATGATGTACATTGGACAACAAAAACATGCAAAAACATGTAAAAGTAATTAGTCAAGTCGAAGAGCAAAGAAGCAAGAAAGAGCTAAAGGACCGGAGGTTGTCGTATGGTGAAATGTGGCTTTTATTTAATGTTGGTACAATAGGTAGGGTAGGGGCCTGCATGGCCTTTCTCTAACCCAGTACTTACTCTTTTGTTATAAGATCTCTAGAAATGCATTATATGCTTTACATTTTCTCAAATTGTAATAATGTATCCAATTATGATTTCATATCTATTGAGCAGTTTTAATCTCATGAAAACACGTCAAGGAGTAAAAAACATTAGGAGGATATTTGCTATACCTATTCGATAATCTCAGTAAATCATTAAAAGTTTTGTGGAAATAACAGAGAAAATTGTGTTGAGAAGGACCCGTAAAATGATCTAAAAATTAGATCTTTTTGAGTTTTTTTGTCTAGCATTTTCACCAATTCTCTTTTGATCCATTTATGTGGTAGAAAAACATGTCAAGGAGGATATCTAGTAAACCTAATCGATCATCTCAGTAAATAAATGAAAAGTTTTGTGGAAATAGCAGAGAAAATTATATCGAGATGTAAATTGTTCAAAACCGGTTAAAAAATTTGTAATTTTCATTCAAATTATATCCATGAAACTAAATGGTTGAGTAGACGTAGGATTGAAGATTGTCATGGTTTAAAACCTAACATAGGTGATTGGAGGATGATCTCATTTCATTATTGAGTGATGTTGTGGGCTGTTGTAATAATGAAATGAACAATAAAATAAGGAAAAAAAAAAAAAAAAAAAAGCCTATAGGAGAGTCCTACCGTGAAACAAATCGTGTGGGACATTCATTCTCCATATAGAGAGACTCGTCTTCTTACCAAGGTTTGGCTGGCGTCCTTAAGTGCTCACCATTACTCCAATAAAAGTATATCTTGACTTTCTTTTATCTCTTTTTATTTCTGTTATTTTATTGCCTTTTTGATTCACCTTAATTTAGTTTTTATTTACAAATAAAATCAAATCGCACGGGGTACGTGTTCGATTCGCAGCCTCGCTTTTGGGTTTATTTTTTAAAAAGTGCAAAAGCGGAAAGAAAATATAAAATACGTTTTGGTACAACTCATTATGTGGAGTTGATATGGAGATGTGTCCAGTGTCCACTATCATCCAAATACCAAAAAGTTCTGATTTGTTCGATTTCTTCCAAATATTTTAATACTGATATTTCAAATATGATTTAGAAAATTAAATGGGAAGTTCATATACAATTTTATATGTTCAATGACCGTTTTCTGATTTAAGGCTTTGAATACTACAAAGTTTGCAGTACAAACATGTGGTTAGAAATCACGACAACCAATCATCATTATTCACCATAATATTTTTAGCTATTCTTTCACACACTAAAAATATATTGTGAACGCACAAAAAAATGACAATTAAAACGTTAAAAGACAACTTAACCACCATGGTTTTACTGCAAAATTGGTGTATAGCATTTTCGTAAATATTTATGATTCATTTTCCCGCATGAGATCAAAACATAACATGTTATTTTATTCGATAATATGATATTTTTCAAAATTAACATACATGATAAATCACACTATTATATATAGAAAAATGTCATTGTTTCCATTTTGAAAATTATCATCTATGGTTTAGTTATATATCAAATTCAACTTTAAATGTTTTTAGGCTGGACAAATTATGATATTAGGAAAATAACTATAGAAAAGCTTTAAATTGTTTTTTCTAAGAATTATACCAATTAGTATCATCGACAAAATATAATTATATCGGAAGAGTATACATAGGAAAAAAAAATCTAAGGGAAAATACGCAAATGTTTTGATCATTCGTGCAATGGAAACGATGGTTTTTATTTGTCTCTACCGATTTCACTAGAACTCTATAACCTTAAAATATAATTTGAGATTTGTAAGTTGTTACCCTTTTTCATGTGGCTGAATAGATTATTCATAAGTCAAGCCACTTATTACCACAAAGTCTCCAAACCAATAGAAGAAGCTCTACCGAATTTGATAATACCCTGCCGTTTTTAAAATATTTCCTATTGTTATAATAAATTACTGCTAAGTGGTAAGTAACTATCGAATCATTAAGTGTATAGTTTGCGATTTGGTCATCGTAAGTGGCTGTCTCTACATGGGGTTCACAAATCTACTTTTAATTAACAAATCTTGGTTTTGACATTTTAAGCAATGAGTAGACAATTTTTTTTTATAGAATTAAATACGATCAACTGAGGAATGAGGTTAGAGCAAAATTGCAATTTCTCTTTATACGATCATAAACAAATAGTATAAAATTAAATCTAATCGTATTTATGTGTAACAGCTCATAATCTCATATCATCCAACAACAAAAAAACGGAGCTTCTCACGAATTTCCCACGGTTTTGAAAATATCTCTCATCCAAAAACATATCATATATATACACAAACACACTTTGCTACAAAAACAGAACACAAAAACACATTGTAACATTAGTTTAATCATCACACAAAAACATTATGTCGAATAATAATAATTCTCCGACCACCGTGAATCAAGAAACGACGACGTTTCGTGAAGTCTCAATCACATTGCCTACTGATCAATCTCCTCAAACCTCACCAGGCTCATCTTCTTCTCCTTCACCGAGACCTTCCGGTGGATCTCCGGCGAGAAGAACCCCGACTGGATTATCCGGAAAACACTCTGTTTTCAGGGGAATTCGACTACGTAACGGAAAATGGGTATCGGAGATTCGAGAGCCACGTAAAACGACAAGAATATGGCTCGGGACTTACCCGGTACCGGAGATGGCTGCGGCCGCTTACGACGTGGCGGCGTTAGCTTTAAAAGGACCCGACGCCGTTTTGAATTTTCCCGGTTTAGCTTTGACTTACGTGGCTCCGGTTTCAAACTCTGCAGCGGATATAAGAGCGGCTGCTAGTAGAGCAGCGGAGATGAAGCAACCGGATCCGGGTGGGGATGAGAAGGTATTGGAACCGGGTCAACCCGGGAAAAAAGAAGAAGAAGAAGAAGTGTCGTGTTCGTTGGAGTTTATGGATGAGGAAGCGATGTTGAATATGCCGACTTTGTTGACGGAGATGGCTGAAGGAATGTTGATGAGTCCACCGAGAATGATGATAACTCCGACGGTGGAGGATGATTCGCCGGAGAATCATGAAGGAGATAATCTTTGGAGTTATAAATGAATTCATTTAGCTGTCTTTTTTTATTAATTATTTTTTCCGGTCGAATGAGATTTAATTTTTCCTTTTTTTTTTTTTTTTGCTTTTTGGGACGTCGCTGTTATCGAAAGTCAAATAGGTTATTAATATGATCTATTTGTAATATTTTTGAAAAAATGTTTTGCATGTTTATTGCTCTATGAATTTGATATATTCTTTTTCCAATTTTGTTATAAAATAGTATGGTTTATACGGGAAAAAATAGATACAGATTGAAGATATAAGAATTGTTTTTTTTTGCTTTATTTTTTTGGTCAACTGTTTGGTGCTCTTAGACAGAGGATTTATCTTAAGAACAAATATGTGGAACAGTGGAAGTATCGAGAAGCAACATAAATTTTTGTGGAAAGTGATCCATTTTTAAATATATCTTAAAATCTTAAATTACTCAGTCTAATGGTAAAGAGTTTTCCGACCCAAAAACAAAAAAAAAAAAAACAACTTCACATGGGGAAAAAGGGTATGGTAACTATTTTCTTGTTTTCTTTTGTCAATGGCAAACTTAATTGTTAGAAAGATAAATTACGGCATAATAACTTCAAAGAGAAGATTTTTTGGAACCATCAGACGACACATCTTAATCATCTATGAATTATCCAACGAACACTAGAAATTAACAAAACATGTATCATGGTTTGTATCCATTTCCACTCTAACCTTTGTACGGTGTTTCTGTGGCTTCTCTCTGATTTTTTTTTACCGTATACTACTAGATCTACTCTCTTAGGATTTCTAAACTTTCAAAGTTTAAATTTATTTCATGTACTAGAATGATACCAATTTCTCCAAAGTTATATGTGTGAAGCAGGTCCGGTCAGGACGACAAGCAAGTGAAACCATCGCTTAGGACCTCACATTATTAAACACTATTTTTTAGGAGAAAAAAAGACTTTGTACCGGCACTGATATCAAGTAAAACATTCATGACAACTTTTTGTGTATCAAAATTTGCATGAAGATACCTTAAAAACTTTTTAACCAGGTTTCGTCCTTGTATTTTTTTAACCAATTTCACGTCTACTGTCTTAGGATTCTCTAAACTTTCAAAGATTAAAATTTATCTCATGCGCTTGAATGATACCAATTACTTCTCCAAACTCGACGTTATATATGAAAAGTAAAACATTCATGACAACTTTTTTGCATGAAGATACCTTAAAAAAATTTTAACCAGTTTGGCGTCCTTGTATCTATTGCGTAGAATCTGTTCTTCATCTGTTATACTAGAACACAACTTAGCACTAAAATTATCATCCCTGGATCAACTTGAGTAATGAAAGTGAAGTAGTCAGAAAAAAGAAGGTAAAGACTAAAGTCTCTCTTCAAGACCATCCAACTAGAAGCTCTCAAACAACAATTGGAACTAGAAGATCTACCACGGGTATGTGTGTTTTCCTTGGAACTTCTTTGATGTTCTAGAAATTTAAAAAGCAACAGGTGGTAAGTAGTAGCAGTACAGAGCAATGGCTCAAACATCTGATGAGTTGGTATGGTTAACTCAATTATTGAAGGATCTGCATATCTCTTTTCGATCTCCAGCTAAACTTTTTTGTGATAATAAGTCTGCAAATCTGCAATGCATATTGAAAATAATCCGGTCTTCATGAGAGGACTAAACATGTAGAAATTGATCTTCACAAAACGAGAGATCGTGTGAAAGATGGTTCATTGCAGGTCATTCATGTCTCTACAACAAACCAATTGGCAGATATACTGACTAAGAGGCCGATTGGTAACGACTATAAGTTTTGGCTTTGGAATTTTTGACTTTATAAATTTGAGCTGCAGAGAATTTGGCTGTAAAGACTTTGGCTATAGAAACTTTGGCTGTTAAAGTCTGATTAGGAGCACAAAACTGTAGAATTTAGGACTGTTATTTATTATTATTATTATTATATATTAATAATAAATGGAAATTATGTTAGAAATGAATTCATATGCAAATATAGTTTTATTAATGATAAAATTTTTAAAAACATTGCAATAAGAAAAAAAAAACTAAAAATCCATTATTTTTTTTGGTAGGAACTTAAAATCCATTATTAATAATAAAATATTTATTTAAAAAATGATAAAAGTTTAGAAATAAATATTCTAAATGCACGCATTTATTTATATTTATTATTTCATGTAGAAATTTAATACTCAACATATTAGTAAGAAGTGGGATAAACTTAAAAAACTTATATGGCTTTTGAAAAAATTACTAATTCTATATACTCTTTTAAACCAACACTAATGATGATGTTGAAAATAAAATAATTATTAATGAAATAGATCTTAAAATAAAGATAGAAAAAGAAGGAAAACAAAGAAGGAAAACAAAGAAGAAAAAAAAAAGGCTTTGAGAACTTTAAAAATAATTAAAGTCAAAAAAGCTTAATTGGCAAAAAAAAAACTTTAAAGACTTTAGAATAGCCCTAAAGTCTTTAAAGCCTCGTGCCAATCACCCCCTAAACCATTTCATCCTGGTCTTTTCCACTCCTTACTCAGTCGGATGTCAATATCAAGCCTCTTTCAGCCTTGAGTGACTTCCGGTTCAAAGGCTTGATAGGGGTGTATTAACATTATATAGTATATAGTTTAGAATAAGTCTCCTTTAGCTTATTCTAATGTATATAGTGTTGTAATCACACATTTAGAGTTTAATGCAGTGGCGGACCCGTTCACATGAGAGGGGTGTCACTTGACCCAGGTAAAATAAATATATATGTCGTTTTGCACTAAAATTCTAGAAGAATCAGCAGCAAAGTCGGCAATTCTTTGCTTAATGACACCCCCAAATCTTGTGTTCGATTCCCCAATATGACTTATTTGCTTAATTTTTTTGACCCAGGTAAAAATCATTTATGGGTCCGCCACTGGTTTAATGAGAAAAGTAATTTGTTTCTCACTCATCGTTAATATTATGTTTCAGGGAATGAGAAGTATAATGACGCGGCGAGGAGGTTGTTGACTCCTAAAGTTGGATATGGCTTAGAGGCGGAGCTATGGCGAGTGGGGGTTTATGTGAAGACGGTGGAGGTTGAGATCAAGATTCATACCCATTAGAAAGGCCCATAAGTTTGCAAATTATATATAGATATAGTGGAAATTACCCAGTTTGACACAAATTTTGAAACTAATTGCTAGATTAACACTCAAAATTTGTGGCTAACTAGAATAACACAAATTTGGTATAAAAAGACCAAAAGTCCATTTCGTTTTCATTTCAGTGTTAAACAAAAAAAAAACATATAAAATTAAATAAATAAAGAAAACATTTGTCTTCTTTGTTTTTTACAGCCGACGACACAAACAAAGAAAAAAAAAGTCAAGACTTCTCACATTGAACTCCACTTCTCCGTCGCATATCTCGCCACCGCCGATTAGAGGAGAGTAGCCATAAGCGCTGGTGCTCCTTCTCTGGAGAATCTGCCGTCAATTTCAGCGTTCGGCGACGCTAGAGTCTCTGGCGGTTTTCATTCTCGGGAGGTTCTTTAAATTTCCGGCGTTCGGCCCTTCCACGTCGTCCCGTCATCTGCTTTGCGAGTGCTTCTTCCTCTGATCCTCTCTTCTTATCACAGTTTCCTTCCTTCCTCCATTAACGACATCTTCGACGTACTGCTGCTAGGGATCGCGATCTCTACCCATCGGCTGATAATAAACAAGGTCGGTTTTTTCAATTTCCATGCGAATTTCGTATTAATATACGTCTCTTTTTTTTTTTTCTTTTTTTAACTGTTTTATGAATTTGTTTGTTTTAGGTTTAAACGAATTTAAGGATATGGTGAAGGAGGCGGCGCCTGAGTACGTGAACTCTCCAACGGGGGTGTGGTGGAACATGAACAGGTGTCCGATTCCCGATGGTTATAATGCTTGTCAGGTCGGTCCGAGAATAGACATGGTGTTGAAGAGTTTAGGCT
The DNA here is from genome assembly GCF_000004255.2 of Arabidopsis lyrata subsp. lyrata. NCBI lineage: Eukaryota > Viridiplantae > Streptophyta > Magnoliopsida > Brassicales > Brassicaceae > Arabidopsis > Arabidopsis lyrata. The sequence continues at coordinate 14,858,261 of NW_003302548.1, read as the reverse complement.
ACTCTGGTCCTCTTACCATAACTGCCGTTGGCGACCTGGAAGATATTCCTGTTGACGTCCTGCGAGCGCTCTCTTCCACCGGAATCCTTATTAGAGATATCCCTCGTAAGATATTCTTCTTATCTCTTAGTTTTATAGTTTCAAATTAGGGTTTTTAAATCCTTGTACATTGATGAACAGATCCCTCGAGCGTTTTGCTTGAAATGCTTGACTGGCAAGATGTTAATCAGCCTCCGGCTACAGTGATGCTCATATCCGATGACCTTGATTTGGAGGCCATGTCTAACCATTTTTGCGAAAATTATGAGGAGGGATACAACACCCTTTTAGCATATATCCACATGCTCTGCCTAAAAAATATGTTGCCAATCCTGAAAAATTAACCTTTTGACATTGTCACTCCTGCACAGTGGCTCTGGGACAACTTTCTCAAAGGTGTGTTTTAATTTGTTTGTGTGTTTGAAATAATAACCAGCAAGCAAATCTCTTGTTTCCTCAACTATATAGTTTGATGTTTTCCCCCAACAGATGCAATGGATCCTCAGGAGACAAGAAGACTAGAGTGCATCGATAACTTGTTTAAATGCAGATCATGCAGATGCCATTTTGCTAGCCAAAGCTTTGAAGAGTTCACCGACCATCTACAGTGTAGAGACCATATTGTGAAAGTAAGCATATCCTCTCTCTTGCTTTAGTAATGTACATTTCTCATTAATTGGTCTAACTATATCGAATATGTTATCTTTTTTTTTGCTTCTTCTCAATTCAGGGCTTTAAGATAGAAGAAGAGATGAAAAGATACAAGGAGAAGAAGCAGCCAAATTTTTAAGATGTCTAATACTTTTTATATACATCCTCTTTGAATTCATTCTTATTTATTTATATTTTTTTAAATATGCAAAGTGCTCTTTTTTTTATTGGTCGTCCAATGATTCATTATGTGACACCACAAGAGAGTTTGGACAATTGACCCGAAAAGATCTGAAACTGTGAACTAAGAAACACAAATGTAGAATAAAGAAACACATAGGGCAATTCGGCGATAATATTATGATAATGATGACTATGGTGAACTGATAATGCCTCACGAGTAATCACCAATGTAGACAACAATGACACTTCTCACGTTATGTGTTCCATCAGACCATATTAGATTTGCAGATGAAGGTAGTTTTCGGTTGAGATTGTTGCCTGAAACAGTTACTGTGAAAGACTGTTTCTCGTTCACCCTTTTAAAAGAAAGAACTCTAGGCGTGACCTTGACACTGAGCTTAGCTCCGCGATTTAAGACGATCTTTGATTTGTAGGTAGAGTTGGGGGTACCGAGGTTGGTGACGGTTCTTTTGAAAGTCACGGTGAAGGAGCTATTAGAGTCATAAATTTTAGCTGACATTGAAGGATAGTTGAGGTTTCTTGGTAAGGTCTTTCCACTGCAAGTGACGGCTTCACCGGCGATGAGCTGAAGGGTTTTCGAAGTGTAGTTCAAACCGCAAAGAAAGGCGATGTGGTCTGATTTGTCCAGTTCATAGACAAGTCCAGGATTTATAGCGGCTACTGGGTCGACATGTCCAGCTCCAGAAGCAAATTCGGTTGATGCAAGGACATCGGTTGATTCGAAGCCAGTTGTATTATCATTCATTGGCCAAGCTGCAAAAGATTTATAAAGAGACTTCATAAGAGATTAGCATAAATCAACCAAAAGTTGCACTAGTTGTAAAAACGCTTATTTTTCTTTTGAATCTAATTTAACATTATATTCAAAAAAATAAAAAATAATAAGAATATGAGTTTTGCAAACAGAGGTTACTAGCGGACTACCGGTTGTCATGATGGCAGATTTGATCACGGAAGGAGACCATTCAGGATGAAAAGTCTTGATGTACGCAGCCACGCCTGCAACGTGTGGACAAGCCATAGAAGTTCCTGACAGAACAGAGTACTTTACACGTCTTTTATCGCTCTCTTCTTCAGATGGTGAAATCAAAGGTATATACGCAGCGAGAATCTCCACTCCTGGTGCTGATACATCTGGCTGCAATCCATCCACCAACCATTGTCTCTTAGACCAGGAAATAATAAAAAAAAAAAGAATCAAGAGCATAAAAAATATTATACCTTAAGAAGATCAACAGCGATGATGTTTGGACCGCGAGAAGAGAAGGAAGCAACTGTAGGAGCTGTCTGATTAAAGAATGCCTCAGTTTTAAGAACAGACCCTTGCGGGGACCTGAGAAAACAAACACAGAGGTATCAAGACAAAGAAGGAGAATCTAGAGATATTAGCGAGAAGACCGTTAGCTACCTTGTGGAGTTAATGTAAGAGACGAGAGAGTCAAAGTCGTCTGGTGGTAGAACAGAGAAGGGCTTGGAGCTAATGGAGGCATAGTGTTCGTAGCCGTCTCTACGTATGGATGCAACAGCTACTTCTGAAGTAGTAAATCTGGAAACCACGATCTTACCTTGCACAAGAGATTCGTTGAAAACGTCTCCGTAGACAAGAGGATACTTCTTTCCTTTAAGATCAAAAGAATTCACTGATCTTCCCTGTCGAGACAAAAGGATATTTAAAGGGACAGAGTTACAATGATGACAAAAATAAGAGTGTTACTTGAATACTTACGACAAGTGTCTTGCCGTTTCCCAAAACAACTTTGGTGAAAAACCCACGGTTCGTGGTGCTGGCTGCAACTGATAAAATCCACGGTGCTACGCTCTCGATGCTGGCCGGAACCGGACCGGAATTACCGGCTGCGTTCACAGTAAGGATCCCTTTGACATTAGCGTGAAAAGACCCAATCGCCATCGGGTCCTTTTCGTACTTTTGGGGATTGTTTCCCGAGAGAGAGATGCTGATGAGGTCTACACCGTCTGCTATTGCATCATCGAAGGCAGACAGTAGAGATGCCGCGGTACAATCTGTCTCTGAGCAGACTTTGTAAGCTGCGATTCTAGAGGCTGGAACGCCGCCTCTAGCCGTTCCATTACCGATTCCATAGAAACTTGTGTTCTCAACTGCGTTTCCAGCTGCTGTGGACGCTGTGTGAGTACCGTGCCCTTGGAGGTCCCTAGCACCTTCTCTTGTGTAGTCTCTTGCTCCGATCAACTTGCTGAAAAATTTGTAAGCACATCAATCTCTGCCTAAAACAATACTAATCTTCTATTAGAGAAATTTTAAAGACTTACTTGTTACAAGTGAAGTTTTTGCCGCCGGAACAAACACCTTTCCATTTCTTAGGAGGAGGACCAAAGCCTTTGTCGGAAAAGCTCTCTGATTCCGGCCAAATCCCAGTGTCGAAGACGCCGATGATAATATCACTCTCTATGGCTAAGTTTCGCTTCGTATTCTTTCCTTCCTTCAACCACAAGAAATCCCAAGACGCCGTCGTTTGGAGTTTGTAGTTCATGTTCGGAAACACAGACACAACTCCCTCCATTTCTAATTAACAACACAAAAAAAAGGTTTCAAATATTTAAAAACATTTCATCTTATAATGTGTTTCGATCAAATTAAGAACACTAACCGGCTACTCTTTCTCGTTCTGAGTCAGTGAGTCGGGCCGCGAAACCGTTGAAACTCCTCTTGTAACTTCTCACTAAACGACCTTCCACCGAACTAGAGTGTGCATACGTATATATCACTCAATGATTATTATAAGCTAAGCAATGGTTAGAGAATGAATAGATTAAATCGCACCTTTCTCCGGTGACTTCTTGAAGAATACTCATATGATGCGACATTGGTGTGTATTCTAGTTGAGACGGAAGTGAGCCCATGTAGACAACATACACCTTCAAGGATTATAATTATGTATGATGGATTGTATACTAGAGAGAAGCAATATATATTGATAATTATCATATAGAGATTAATATACTCGATTGAACTCACTTGTTTATTTTGAGAATCATCTATGATTGCTGAGACTGAACTCAAAAACAAGACAAGGAGACAGAAAATATCTGCTCGTTTCGCCATCTTTTTCTTACAAAACGATTTAAAGGTTTTCAATTTTTTTATGTATAAATAGTTGGGTCATGCCTAAACCGTGTCAAGGAAAAAATCCTCTAATTAAATCCCTCTGATTCTGTTTCTTTATTTGTAAATTACGATAAGAATAACCATTACAAACTATAGTAAATTTTAGTGATGATAATTGTATCAAATGTATATCGCTGTATATTGACCAAAAATTGATTCTTGTCCTTTTTTTTTTTTTTTGACAGCAAATTGATTCTTGTCTATTACAATAATAATACTTAGTATTACTTTGAGTTTGACTGGTAATGCCAGATAAATAACAGAATAACTGTTAACGAACGAACTGATATGGATAAATTAACTTAGAATAATTATAAAACGTTGAAAAGTTAGCTTAAGTAGATTAATCGTGTTACGTCTTTTCTAGAAATATTTTTAACACGCAAATTGTATATAGTGGAATCATTTTTCCAAAACATGAAAACGTGAGAAAGTAATGAATCTTTCGAATGATAAAAAAAATAACAGAAACACGTTTTTAAAATGTTAACGTGAACAAATGGTATATCATTCATCATGTATCGTAACGACATTTGCATAAAATGGTATGTTAACTAAAAGGCATCATATTATTGTATTTTACATCTTTGAGAAATATATCTCTGGTTTTATTTTGTTTTAGTTAATGCAACCTGAAAAAATATACAAACTTGACTATATAAGACATTAAAAGGGATATAAACACAATTTTAATATAATTATCTAAATTCCCTTCGAACGTTTTTTTAGTACTCTTTCTAGTGTAGAACACAACTTACCACTAAAATTAACATCCCTGGATCAACTTGAGTAATGAAAGTGAAGCGTCGGAAAAAAAACAAAGGGAGGTAAAGACTCTCTCTTTTCAAGACCCTCCAACTGTACTAGAGGCTCTTAAACAACAAAGGCAAAAGGATAAAACTTTTGTTAGCCCAGAGAATGAATATCCACATAGCCGTCGTCTTCCTCGCCGGACATGTTAGATAATAACATTCCACACCCAAACTTACCCAGAGAGACAATCTCTGATTCACGTCCAGTACAATTAACGAATCTCTTCGTAAAGCCACAAATCACCTACGCCAATTTCACTGACAATTCTCATAACTCCCAAAACAGCAATCGTTAGCTTCCAATGAGTTTGTTCTGTAATTCAATTGAAACCCTTTATCCAAAACCCTTCCTTTCCCACAAATCTCACTTCTTTACCTTCTCCAATTCCAAATTCCAAAACCCTAAATTCACAAGCTTACCACTTCGTCATCCATGGCGGATTAAATCATGTCTTAAATCAGCATCTTCGTCTGAAATCGATATGGTAAGAAACAAAGAAGGTATCTTTGCACCAAAGGAGAAGAAAGTTGTAGTCTTGTGGGACTTAGACAACAAACCACCACGAGGTCCACCGTACGAAGCAGCAACAGCTCTCCGTAAAGTCGCGGAGAACCTCGGCCGAGTTGTCGAAATCTCCGCTTACGCAAATCGTCATGCTTTTATCCATTTACCTCATTGGGTCGTCGAAGAGAGACGAGAAAGGAGGAATCTTGATTTCATGGAGAGGAAAGGAGAAGTGACTCCAATTGATCCGTACATTTGTGGTGTCTGTGGTCGGAAGTGTAAAACCAATCTTGATTTGAAGAAACATTTCAAGCAGCTTCATGAGAGGGAGAGACAGAAGAAAGTGAATAGGATGAGATCTTTGAAAGGTAAGAAACGTCAGAAGTTTAAAGAACGTTATGTTTCAAGGAATGACAAGTATAATGAGGCGGCGAGGAGGTTGTTGACTCCTAAAGTTGGATATGGCTTAGAGGCGGAGCTTCGGCGAGCGGGGGTTTATGTGAAGACAGTGGAGGATAAGCCTCAGGCGGCGGATTGGGCGGTGAAGAGACAGATACAGCATTCGATGACGAGGGGGATTGATTGGTTGGTTTTGGTATCGGATGATAAGGATTTTTCGGATATGTTGAGGAAAGCTAGGGAGGCTGATCTTGGAACTTTGGTGGTTAGTGATAGGGATAGAGCGTTGGGACGGCATGCTGATTTGTGGGTGCCTTGGAGTGGAGTTGAGAAGGGAGAGATTGGGGAGATGGATTTGATTCCGGGGAAGAGACCGCGGTTTGAGGAGGATGAGGAGAGTGAGGTGGGATTTAGCGGTGGAGATGAGTTGTTTTCGTTGTCTTATGATGAGGATGAGAGGGCGGAGATGACGGTGGAGAGTGATGGGCTTGGGAGGTTTAATGTATCGGCGTTTTCAGAAGATGAATGGGTAGAGGATGAAGGAGACTTTGCGTTGAGTGATAGTGATGATGATAGTGACGATGAGCTCTTCTGATTTATGGCGATTGAGTTGCATTTCTAAGTGTTAATCGTTTTACGAATAGAGTTCAAAGGAGCTCTGGTTGATGTAACTGAAATCAAAAGTAGAACCATTCTTACATAAGCCAAGAAATTGTGCATTCATGCTGTAAAAGCCATGAGAATTCAAGTTCATTACATTGTGGTACGAGTTACTTTCTGAAAATTAATGGTTTGTCTCAGTCGGAGAGGCAGAGAAGAACGCAAAAGATTGTGAACTATCATCGCCAACTGATTGATGATGCGGAAGGGGTCGAAAAGATTGAGAACCTACAATTTTCACGGCCACTATGAAATCTACGGGAAGGCTATGAAGATTCTAAAGACATACCGGCTTGAAGAAGATGATGATGAAACACAAAAAGCAAAATTTTCACCTTTGATGGAGAGTCAAGCTCAAAGAGCGAGTGAAGAGTCAAATCCTTAGGTGACATTTATGAGCACTCAAACTTTCATAAATCCCCCACTCCACACACTAAAGAAGAAAAGTAAAATTTGTAGAGATTTTAATCGAACTGCTACGATCAAATTACTCGTGAATCTTTGTTTTCCAATCGCGGCGCCACAGTAGAAATTCGGAAGCAGAGAATGATAGATCACACTGAGAAGGTAAATGAATGATCTCCTTCTCTTAAAATGATGGCTCTGCGCCTAACAAACTGAAATTTGGGTTGGAGTAAACCGGACTAAAATTGAAATAAAGATCGGTTTACTTTAGACGGTTTACGGTTAACGAATAACGACTAGAATATATTAATCTGTTTTTTCGCTCCTCGATTATTCTTGTTTGCATTCTTGCTCAATTCCAAAAATCTTTGCGTATTTCACAGTTTCAGTTGAGATTTCTAGGGTTTATCTTCAAGTTTTCAAGTTTTGTAAATTGCTTTGGAGAGGTCGAAGAAGAGAGAAACATAGCCATGTCGCTGAAAACAGAGGTCCGTCTAAAACCATCTCACAAGTAATCACTCTCTGGTTGATTCTGTGTTGGAATAGTGAGGTTTTAGGGTTTCGAATATAGGTGGACGAAGTTTCAAAAGATTTGATCGATGATGTTTGGTCAGATGATACTTCATTACAGCTTGAATCCACTACCAAGATCAGAAGTATTCTATCACAGAGTAAAAACTTCCTCTGTTTTTACTTTCTTTACTTTTCTTGAAAGATTCGTCTTTTATCATTTACCCTAATGAAGGATCATCTGTCCAGGAGATATAACTTGTCCTTCTGAAATTGTGATACGATCTGGAGTTGTACCGCGTCTCGTTCAGTTGCTTGAGAAGGAAGATTTCCCTAAGCTTCAAGTTAGTTGATATTTTTATGATGATGATCAGTGTAATCTTTGATTCCAATATATTCAGTGGTCTTTTTTTTTCTAGTATGAGGCAGCTTGGGCTCTAACAAACATTGCTGCTGACAATCCGAACGTGGTAGTTAATAACCGCGCTGTTCCAAGATTAATCGAGCTTCTTGCTTCTCCTAAAGATTATGTTTGTGAGCAGGTAAAGTGTTTTACTTTGTGTACATATGAGAATGCTTGTCAAAGATATGAGTTTTGAAATTATTCTCGCAGGCTATATGGGCACTGAGTAATGTTGCTGGTGATTCGATATTTTACCGTGACTTTGTTCTTCAGTCTGGGGTATTGATGCCACTGTTGCGACTTTTGTACAAGGATACTACGGTCAGAATTGCTACTTGGACTTTGTGTAACTTGTGTCGTGGCAAGCCTGCGCCGGCTTTCGACCAGGTCTTCTTCCTTCTCTCTCTGTCTCTTTTTCCTCCGTTTGTATACTTTTTAACATATGAAGCATGATTCAACAGGTGAAACCTGCTCTCCCAGCACTTGAAATACTTCTTCATTCAAATGATGACGAAGTCTTGAAACATGCTTGCTTAGCACTATGTCATCTCTCTGATGGTTCAGAAGATGGAATCCAAAGTGTGATTGAGGCTGGTTTTGTCCCAAAACTAGTTCAAATTCTCCAGTTAGTACTTCTCAGAATATATATATAACCTTTTGTGACATGTTTGGATATTGAAGGCTGACAATTTTTTTTTGTTTTGCAGACACCCTTCTCCAGTGGTACTTGTTCCTGCACTTCGTACCATTGGGACTATAGTTGCTGGAAACAATCACCAGACCCAGGTATGTAATTCATAGTTCACAATGTCTTTTGAATGTTTATAATATCACTGTACCGATATTAGTAGTGAGGATCCAGTGCTTGCTTCGTTATATGTTGCGATTAGATTTTGTAACCAAACAACAAATGCTCTCTGCTTAGGCTCTGAATGGTCCTCTTTGAACTTATTCTTCAGTGTGTGATCAATTGTGGTGCTTTACCCATTATTTTCAACCTGCTTACGGGAAACTACGAGAACAACATAAAGAAGCTTGCTTGCTGGGTGATTTCAAACATCACTGCAGGCACTACAGAACAAATTCATGTGAGCAACTTTTGTTGTTTGCTATATCACAAACAAAATTCACCCTTTGTTTTTTGGCTATCGCTAATTGTTTTTTCTATTTGCCTTTCTTGTCCCCTGGTGATTACAGTCAGTTATTGATGCAAATTTGATTCCAACCTTGGTCAATCTGGCTCAAAATACTGACTTCTACATGAAGAAAGAAGCTGTATGGGCAATTTTAAATGTGACCTTAAATGGTTCACATGATCAAATCAAGTAACGTCCCTGTCTTCTTTCTTTTTTTCACTTTAACATACTTATTATATATCATCAAGTCACAATTCTCCATTGGTGTGATTCAGATACATGGTGAAGCAGAGTTGCATAAATAAAACCTTTATGTGATATTCTAGTATGTTCAGATCTAAGAACCATCTTAAAGTGTCTGGATGGATTGGAAAACATTTTAAAGGCCGGGGAGGCTAAAAAGAACAGAGGAGGCGTGAACAGTTATTGTCAACTGATTGAAGATGCGGAAGGGCTAGAAAAGATTATGAAGCTGCAAAGGCACCAAAACGATGAGATCTACGAGAAGGCTTTTAAGATTCTGGAGACATACTGGCTTGAAGAGGATGTTGAGAACAACAACCTCCAATGTGATGATATGGACTTTGAGTTGTGAGAGAGCCAAGTTCCAGTTCCTTATGGAAGATCCCATGAATACAATCATTTATTAGGGTGAAAAAAAACCTCTGACATGGAACCAAAAGCTTGCACCTTTGTTTCCTCAGGACTTTACTTGGTCTTCAATTTAATGTACAGAGTTGATATAAAAGGTTTGGCTCTACTATTCTTGGAGTCTACTAAATTGTTTTGTTTTTTCTGAAGTTTTGTGTTAAGCTCGTCGTTTCATTGATTTTTGTGTTTATTTTAAGTTGAAAGGTTTAGTAAAAAGTTGCTCAAATTCTTGAAATCTCCTTGGCCATTGCTGATTATAAAATTAAATAAAAGTATTTTGTTTTACTAATTGAAATTAACTAAAATATATATTCTCATTTATAAAATTATTCGAAATGGTCTAAATTTTTCTTAAACCCAATCGAATGAAGACAACCATTTATATTATTTTTTTTAGACAAACCAAAAACTCGAATTTTGACCTGAAAAGAAAAACCCCCAACGTCCAACCAAACCAAACTGAGTTGTCTTTAAACTATTAGTTAAACGTATTTTGGTTACAGAATGAAAAATATACACAATCAGCCTTGGCCACGTATCCAAAAATTTGGCTTTTGATGATAATACAGTAGTTAGTCCTTAGAATAATCCTAGGAAGCACGGAAGCTTCGTCGGAAGTCCGCTTCCCGCTTCGGAATCTTAGTCGGAATCGGAAGCTCTCGGAAGCTTTCGGAATCTCGCTTCCATAACGCTTCTAAAAATTTCATTTTGGAAGCTCCTTGGAAGCTTACGATTCTATTTTGGAAGCTTGCGCTTCCATTTAAAAAATTTGATGTCACAAAAATAAATAAGAAATATGAAATTATTTTTGATAGTTTTTTTATACAACAAAAGAAAAACCAAAACTAATTTTGCATACTAATTTTTTATTTTATTTTTTAAAATATCATAGTTAGAAAAATGATAGCAGCATGGATTTTTGTACATAACCGCTTCATATCACTTATGTAAACAACATTCCTCAGGAATGACTCATTTGAGTTCTAATTAATTTTGGATGACAAAACAAAAAAGATAGCAGCATGGATCATTTATTAAGGAGTGTTGAAATGATTAATTGAATTAAATTAATTTCGAGAAACTTTAGTTTGATGATGTTTTTATTGGTAAAAAAAAATTAAAACAATTTTATTTTATTAGTAAAATGAGAATGAAGAATGATCTTAAATTTTTGACATTGAACTATTTGACTTTTCTTTATTGTAAACGTACACTATTTGATTTTTAAATATAGAGAGATATTTAGAATTTATGTATTAGATTTGTATGTTAATTATAATTTTTTATATGATATAATGTTTAATGTTTATTATATATGTATGTATGTATATGTATATATATATATATATATTAATTTTTATATACGCTTCCAACACGTACCCACTTTCTATAATTTCTATAAAAATCGCTTCTACGTTTTCAAACGCTTCGCTTCCGCGTATCCGCTTCTGATTCCATGCAACCTAGGAATAATCCAACGGATTTCCAAAAATAAAACACAGAGAATAATAACCCAAAGGATTTCCAAAAATAATGAATAGAAAAAGGGACCCACACCAAAAGCTAAAACCGCGTGGGTCATATTACAAAAAAACAAAACCCCAAACCGTGGCTAGACAGCGGACGCACCCGTCCCTTCAAACGTGGCTCACCTCTCGAACCACAGAGAGCAGTTTATACTCCAACTGTCAAAACCGTGTCCTAATGACGTCATCCTCAACGTATCTTTTTCACTTTAAAACTAAAGCCTGTTTTGTCTTTTTCTATATCGTCCCCTTTCTCCGAACATCATACTTAAATTCAATAAAATATTAAATATCTAACTGAACCATCGAATCCAAAACAGACACAGTACGCAATACACTTAGACTAAGTAAAGTGATTCAGAAGGACACGTGTAAGTCACATACCGTGGGACAGTTGTCGTTACCAGATCTTCCGTGTTCTCACTTTTTCTTATAAAATAAAAACACAACACTTCTTCACTTTGTGTAATAAAAAATATCCCAAAAAGTTCAAACACCTGAAAACAAAAGATAGAAAGAGAAATTAATCGTCTTATCCAAAAATGAATCCCTTTTACTCTGCATTCTCGGACTCGTTTCTCTCAATCTCCGATGACAGATCTCCGGTTTCGGACAGTAGTGAGTGTTCACCGAAGTTAGCTTCGAGTTGTCCTAAGAAACGAGCTGGGAGGAAGAAGTTTCGTGAGACACGTCATCCGATTTACAGAGGAGTTCGTCAGAGGAATTCTGGTAAATGGGTTTGTGAAGTGAGGGAACCGAATAAGAAATCTAGGATTTGGTTAGGTACTTTTCCGACGGTTGAAATGGCTGCTCGTGCTCATGATGTTGCTGCTTTAGCTCTCCGTGGTCGCTCTGCTTGTCTCAATTTCGCTGATTCGGCTTGGAGGCTTCGTATTCCTGAGACAACTTGTCCTAAGGAGATTCAGAAAGCGGCGGCTGAAGCTGCAATGGCGTTTCAGAATGAGAGTATGACGGAGGGATCTAAAACTGCGGCGGAGGTGGAGGCGGAGGCGGCTGGGGAGGGGGAGAGGGAGAGGGAGAGGAGGGTGGAGGAGCAGAGTAGTGTGTTTTATATGGATGAAGAGGCGCTTTTGGGGATGCCGAACTTTTTTGAGAATATGGCGGAGGGGATGCTTTTGCCGCCGCCGGAAATTGGCTGGAATCATAACGACTTTGACGGAGATGCTGACGTGTCACTCTGGAGTTTCGACGATTAATTTTTTTAATTTCTTTTGGATAATAAGTTAGTTAAGGATTTACTTGGACATCTAGGATTGGTCCATAGTTCCGTACCTGAATTTTTTTGTTTGGTACCAAATTATTAGTAATAAATTGTCTATCACTTTGTTAGAATTAGAATGTTCTTTGTTTTTTTTGGTAAACAGATTTGATCAAATTAGAGCTACAAATTTGAAAATTTTGTTTGTTGTACTTGAACTGAAACTGTAAATAGATCCTCTTGGTTTCGTTCTTTACCAAATTTCCAAAGCTTATGAAAGCTTGAAACTATGCCTCTGTTTATCCAAATATAAGCCTGATCATTAACAAATTGCTTGTAGACTGAGCAAAAAAAGTTTAAAATTATAAAATCTCTTTCACATTAGTCCTTCAAACACGTGGAGGGAGAGAATGAGTAACAGAGTTCCTTGACCATTAGACTGATATAGCTTCTATATTGTGGTTCTTAAAAAAATGAAATATTTATTTGTGGCCTCAATCTTCTCATGAGGCCCAGCCACTGTTCTTTTTTTTTTTTTTTTTTTTTTTTTTGCCAGCCAAGCCCAGCCACTGTTCTAAGTTCTAATCATCTATCTTTTTTCACTAAACAAACACTGAACACTTGGAAATGTTTTCACTTGAAAACATGTCCCTGACCCAGTGGCCCTCACTAACTTTTTTCCTCAAATATCCTTTTCTTTGAGTTGAGAAGTTTGGGGTTTCTTGGCACCTTTCATTGAACATAATATGGTCGTACCTAGAATTTTGGACGTTTAAGGCGAATACATTTTCTCAAGTAAATTTGACATAGTAAATAAATATTATAAAATACTATTATAGACGATTAAAACTATTTTTATAAATTTTAAACTCAAGAGCAATAGCACTAAACAATTGATTTTACGCCCATGAACTTTCTCGAATTAACCCCTTTTGTTATAATTTTATTATTTTGATCATTAAATTAACATTTTTCCAAAATTAATTGGCCTGTTTTTATATTCCCTCTATTTCCAAATATGTGATGTTTTACTTTTTTTTTTTTTACGTCTAGATTTATTATTTATTACAAATTATGAGAACTGTTACATAGACGATTTTACAACGGACAATTCCTTCCGACTCTTATTAGATTCACGACAGACGACACTTCTTTGTCCATGCTTTTGACGGACACCTTCAATGATCCACGACCTGATGACACTTCTCTCTCTGCGTAGAATCCTGGCGAACGGCTATAATTGTACTTCGCTGGAGATCTCCTGCACACTTGCCTCCTTTAATTTGCAAATTTATTAATAAATCGCAATATCTGGGACTCGAACCCCAGACCTCTTGGTGTAGAAGCATTAATTAATCATTGGTCAACCAATGGACCAAGAGGACTTCCACGTGATGTTTTACTTAAAAACACACTTTTTGAGAAATCTATTTTTCTTTTAAAAATTTCATTTAATTTTTGATTTAATAAAACTCTGGTCCTCTTCCTCTTTCTCGAATCAACCGTAGAGCTATCAATGATATAAAAGACTATGGAATACAAATAATCATAATATCAAATAATTTTAAAATTTGCATTAAAAAGTGTAACACATCTTATATAATGAAATAAAATAAAAATCTCTAAAACATCCTATATAATGAAACAGATGAGTATTTTATTATGGAAATAAAACTCTCTACGAACAAAAAGTAAGTATATACTTACGTTCCGGTCTAAATCAGAACCGGTTTAAACCGAGAGAAAAGTAATTTCGTAAAATAGAACCATACTAAGGGTACAACAGTAATTAAACCATTGACGTCAAGCTGACGCGACTGTTGTTCACTTCCTCTTTCTCTCTTCTACTTCTGTCCTCTCCACGAAGATCCCAAGCTTATAAACACAAATAATAATTCCACTTCAAAGTTTCTCTCTTTTTCTCTTCATTATTATTACTTCACCACATTCACAACAATCCCAAATTTTTCTTTCTTATACTTCCATATTTTGATTACTACTTTTCAGAGATTGTTTTCGGTAATTAAAATTTTCTAGGGTTTCCTCCAATTTTGCCGCTTGATTTATCTATCATGATCGGATTTTGACACAACCACCGATCTTATTTTAAGTCCTGTCTTGTGTTAATTTGTGTCCGTTGTTGTTGTAATCTAGATAAAGAGAGTGAGTCAATAAAAGAAGCTATGGATTTTGATTTGAACGGAGGAAACAAACGAGTCTTCAACAGACTCGGCGGCGGCGGCGGCGGCGGCGGGTCAACTCGTACGATGGCACCAACGGATACAAGGCAAAAGGTTTGTTTCCACTGGCGAGCCGGGCGTTGTAATCGTTCTCCTTGTCCTTATCTACATCGAGAATTACCGGGTCCTGGTCCGGGTCAGGGTCAAGGTCCGGGTTATACAAACAAAAGGGTCGCTGAAGAATCTGGTTTTGCGGGTCCGAGTCATCGGAGAGGACCTGGGTTTAACGGGAACTCGAATAGTAGTTGGGGGAGATTTGGTGGGAACAGAACGGTGACGAAGACTGAGAAAGTTTGCAACTTTTGGGTAGATGGGAATTGCACGTACGGTGATAAGTGTAGGTACTTGCATTGTTGGAGTAAAGGAGAGAGTTTTTCGTTGTTGACTCAGCTTGATGGTCATGAGAAGCTTGTTAGTGGTATTGCTTTGCCTTCTGGCTCTGATAAGCTTTACACTGGAAGTAAAGATGAGACCTTGCGTGTTTGGGATTGTGCTTCTGGACAGGTCTTTGATTCGATTCTATCTTGTTCAATGTACCCTTTTGTTTTTTTTTAGTCTTGCTCAGTGATAGAATTGTTTGGTTAGGATGTAGAGTGGCTTAAAAGAATTAATTTTGTCAAGTTTATTCATTAGGAAGGGAGATGTGTAATTGTTTTGATTCTGATTGAATATTTTGAACCAATGGATGTTTGTGTTGTCCTCTCTAGCTAGAAATCCTTGTTTGATGAATTGTTTAACGAATAGTTATAAGTGCTTGATCAACATGTAGAGGAGTGAGCACTCATATATCGATGGCAATTGGTGTCCTAGTTGTCAAATTAGGAACAGAATAGTCTAATTCGGTGATCATGATCGTTTTTGAGGAATGCAGTTCTGATCTTGTGAGATACTGTTTTAAGTTTACTTAGTGGATATTGTGTTTTTTTTCTCTCTTTTGATTAGTGTACAGGAGTACTTAAACTTGGTGGGGAAGTTGGCTGTGTGCTTAGCGAAGGGCCGTGGCTATTAGTTGGCATGCCAAATCTTGTCAAGGCAAGTTCTTAGTATGATTCCACTTAGCAGTACTTTTCTTCGACTGTCACAATATATATCGAGGAACCTCTTTCATTCTTAGATGCTTGTTGGGTTATGTCTCATTGTTGTTGATACAGGCGTGGAATATTGAAACCAATGCAGAACAGAGTCTAAATGGACCTGTTGGCCAAGTATATTCTCTAGTTGTGGGTACTGATCTGCTCTTCGCTGGTACACAGGTAAAATTCTGAGATTTTATTTTCTTGCTGAGATCTCTGCGAAATATGTCGGCTTTTGGTAAAGTAAGTGACAAGTTCTTTACTATCTCTGCAGGATGGCTCTATTTTGGCATGGAGATATAATGCTGCCACTAACTGTTTTGAACCGGCGGCATCACTGACGGGCCATACACTTGCAGTTGTTACCTTATATGTTGGGGCAAACAGACTTTATTCGGGTTCCATGGACAAAACTATAAAAGTAATTACTTATATTATCTATCATTCTTGAATTAAAACTCTCAGTACTTTTTTTCTTTGAGCTAATCGTTTTGGTTTATATGTTTTTTGTTTAAATAGGTTTGGAGCCTGGATAATCTGCAGTGTATACAAACACTCACGGATCATACATCAGTTGTGATGTCTCTCATTTGCTGGGATCAGTTTCTTTTGTCTTGTTCATTGGACAACACGGTTAAGGTTAGTTCGTCTTTCTTAAATTCCGATAACTTTCTTGGAAGTTTCGTTCTTTTGGAAGTTTCATTCTTTCCCTTGTTAACGTGTTTTTTCCGCTGTAGATATGGGCTGCAGTTGAAGGTGGCAATTTGGAAGCGACATACACTCACAAAGAAGAACATGTATGGTTTCTTTTATATGTGTGTTATCTTCTCTTATGGTTCTACTTCTATATATAATGTAACTAATAAATTTTAGCAATGTCGAAATTGGATTCAGGGAGTGCTAGCTCTATGTGGTGTACACGATGCAGAAGCCAAGCCGGTTTTGCTATGCTCTTGCAATGACAACACCTTGCGCCTCTACGACTTACCATCGTAAGACTTGCAACTTTTATGTCTGAATTCTTCCATTCTTCCTCTTTGATTGGTTCTGATAGCTTAGGGTTTGTTCATTAGATTTACGGAGAGGGGAAAAATCTTTGCAAAGCAAGAGATACGAGCGATCCAGATAGGTCCCGGGGGCATATTTTTCACGGGTGACGGAACTGGTCAAGTTAAAGTATGGAAATGGTGCACTGAACCAACCGCGGCTTTGCCTTGAGAAAGTTTGATGCTATCGTCAAAGAGTTATTTTCTACGATTCTCTTGTACCATTATATATGGGTCTGTTTTGAGATTTTTCTTTTTTGTTGAGGTCCTCCTAGTAGAAGCCACGGTCTAATGAGATGGACAGTGGCCAAGATCTGTGTCATGTTAGGAGTTTTGAGACAGAATTGGGAGAATTTAGGTCCCTTTTTGTCCAATTTCAGCATTTGTCTTGTAACGCTTGGATTGTATGGTCAATTTGTCATAAAGGATTATTTATTCAAGAGAGATTTCAGAGTTGATTGTACAAGTACAGTGGATAACAAAGTTACAGAAGAAACCTTGAAATGGTCTTAGAAAAGGGAAGATTTTTTTTCACAGATTGAACATAACTTTGATGGCATTGCTCCCACGAGCACTGGTTTCAAAGGCATCTTCCACTTCCTTCTGAGAGAAACCGAATCTGTGGGTTATGAGTGGCTTTACATCAATCTTACCACTTGTCAGGAACTCAAGACACAAAGGCCATGTGTTCTTGTACCTGAACACACCTACCACATCTACCTCCCTGTCTCGAAAAACAAAGAACATTTAGTTGTTGATCATGTGATTGAACTTTTCAAAGTTAGGAAGTTTTTTTCTTACTATGATGGTCAAAAGAGGTTACCTTGCAGCTGCAGGAGTGAGAGGGACAGTCATTATACCGTGACCCATTCCGACAAGACAGACTTTACCGCCACATCGAGTGGCTGCTAATGCTGTCGACATGGTTTTGTTAAAACCCGCACAATCGAATGTCACATCGACGTTTGAGCCCATAGTTTTCTGAATTTGTTCAACCTCAGAACCAACATCCTGCGATAGTAAAAAGGGAAAAGTTCTTATCTTTATACCATCAGATCATTAATGTTTCAGAAAGATTTAGGAAGTAAAAAAAGTGCAAGGAACCTCTAAGTTTGTTGTCACTTGAACAATCCCATCTGCACCAAGCTGTTTTGCTACGGCTAAACGGTTCTCATCAACATCCACAATAACAATTCTAGGCACACCGAAAGCCCGAGCAGCCAACATGGTGACAAGGCCAATAGGTCCAGCTCCCATTACCAAGACGTTTGTTTCAGGACCAACCTCAGCTCGGCGACAAGCATGGACACCAACACTAAGTGGTTCACACATTGCTCCTTCCTCCAAACTCACATTCTCAGGCAATTTAAAGCATAGATCCGCAGGGTGTACCACTTGATTGGCTAGAGAGCCGTGAACCGGTGGAGTTGCAAAGAACTTCATCTCTGGACAAAGGTTGTATCGCCCTTCTCTGCAGAGATTGCATCTCCAACAACTAATCCCAGGTTCAAGAGCAACACGGTCACCAACCACTAGATGTTTCACTTCTTCACCTACTTCTTCAATGATCCCAGCACATTCATGTCCCATCACCATCGGTTCTTTCACCACAAAATCAGCACATCTCATGGTCTTTGTTTTGTAACATTTACAGACATCAAAAACCAATGTCAAAGAGCCATAACAAACCAGAGAACCAAAAAAAGATTATCTTTGATTATAGCATAAGTACCTTTAGGTAATGAACATCACTTCCACAAATACCAACAGCTTTCATCCTAACTCTCACATCATGAGGACCTTTGCATGAACACAAATCTATCAGTTTCCAAGGCTTTGAACCAAAGGATCACATGACAATACAAAATAAATAAATCCCAGATAAAATTATATCTTACCAACTGAAGGAAGAAGAAAAGGTTGGATCTTGAGGGTATTGAGACCAACCAACCAAGCAGCCATGTTTTCTTCTTCAACCTTTGAGCCTTCTCCATGAGACATCCCTCCTTTCCCCATAACTCTTCTCTACTATGCTCAGCTCAAAGCTCTCTATTGATCTTAGCTTTTAGATTAAAGCCAAAGCTACCAGAGCCTTAAAGAATGAATAAGAAAATAAAAGTGTCAACATCGAAGTCTCCACTAAATATCCCATAAATAAATAGAAAAAATACAAAACAAGAACCAGATAAAGTGATAAACACAAGCGGTGGATGGCTTATCGAGATTTGGATAAAACCCTTATGGTTTCTAATTTCTCATCATAAATCTTATTTACCATTTTTTACTCATCATCCAAATATAGACATGATCAGAACAAGTTCCTCTAAATAGCTTTAAGTTTTCAAGAATGGTTTCTTATGTCTTGGATAACATTTACTAATATCAGATCATAATGCTAATGAAGTCAAAGACTAATTAAAGAAAAACTAGAAGTATTAAGGAAGTTCTTTTCATTTACTTTTTGGCTGGCTTCTTTATATCAGAATTTGCAATTGCTTCTGTATTCTCTCACTTTGGTGGTTTCCATCAAACATATCAAGGTCATGAATATGCTCTTGGTACACATATTTCTAAAAAATGCGGTACAATACAACAACAATTGTCAATACTTAAAAGCTTAAAGGAACAGAAGAGCTCTCTGGCTCCATCTACTATCTCATTTAATCAAAAATTAACCCAAGACCTGTCCATAGACATGAAGAATCCCGAATGAATTGCCTGATCAAGTCTCGTAAACTTCAGGAAGACGAAGCCCTACACTAGCTGCAGATTTATTAAGCACTCGTTTCATTTCTTCAGTTCTATCAACCGCAATGTTGTATGAGAACAACAAATCCTGCAACAACCAGATAACTTATCCATGTGAGACTAAAGTCACTAAACACACAAAATGCATTGATGTGCAGATATAGCCAAGCTTCTATAAGACAAATGGCCAATGTGATACAGAAATCTTAAAAAAGACTTCACCTTGTGAGAGTGAATGCTATTGAGAAGATAAGTGTAATTGCGGGCGAGATTGATATTCTCCGAATTTGCATTCTTCCGGAATTCTTGCTTAACAAAGTCAATGAAATGAGACTTGTAATCTTCTTTACCAACATGTTTCAACACTGCTTTAAGAAGGCCACGATATACTCTAGCAGCTATAACAACTTCACCACTCATCTTCTTCTTTCTTTACTTATAAACACATTTCAAAGAGAGACATAAATCTCGGGTTTTTAACTCCGAATCGAATCTGAAAATTCCAAGTTGAGAAACCTCAAAAGTTTTGTCCTTTCAAAAACCCAATTCTTTAACAACTAAATATACAAAAACTCAGACTCGATTACAACAGTGGACAAATCGAAAACAAAAAGTTGGAATCGATGATTGAACGAATAATCGAGATCGAATCAGGAAAAAGGTCGAATTGGGAACTAATGAACCCGAAGAATGGGTCTTTTCGAGTATGTTCAATAGAAGTAAGTGAAGAAGATTACCTTGAATCTCGCCGGCGCCGATCCGATAAAGTAGACTGAGAGACAAAATCCAGCGGTCAAAGAGAAGGAAGAATCAGGATGTGACGAAGATGGACTTAAATTTCGTAATGGGCTTTTGAAAGCAGCACAGGCCCATAATATGAGAGGACTTAGAAGTTAGAAGTTAGAAGTTAGAAGTTAGAACCTTTTTTTTTTTTTGTTTGGTTAAAGAACTTAGAACATTTTCAAATAACTTAACGATTTTAAACTCAAATAGTTAATTACTAATTCATATGTTGGATAATGTTTAAAATCGTTAAGTTATTTGAAATTTTTCTGAGGGTTTTCTTTTTTTTTTTTTCGTGGAATCGTGATCTCTGGTATTCTATCTATATGTCATAATAATTTGTAATAGTATAATATAAAATGATTTATTTTAAATCATATTTTGAAATCATATAGATTTATTTTTGAGGTAATTCTAGAAAATACCATATCTATACTAGTATTTTTTAAGTATATTTATATCATTAATTTTCTTTTCATAACACCACAAATAGAAAATTTCCGAAAATTGAAATATTTAATTTATTTTGGGTAAACAAGTATTTTACACAAATATTTGTGGTACTACTGGGAAAACAAACTAGTAATGGTATTTTTAGAACTAAAACTTAAAAGGATGATATTTTAAAATATTTCTCTATTTTTTATTTTGAATTTGGTAAGTCAAATGAAACATATAACAACAGGAAAACAACCAACTTAAAAGCAGGCCCCCACTGACTAAATCGGTGGAAGGAGGCTCATAAAAGTAGATCCGATATGTGTAGTTCTTAGAACCACTAAATCCACCAAAACTCAAAAACCTTCCTCTAAATAGATAATCAAATAATAAAAACATGCACATATTGTTACCAAAGATAGTGTTGAATTAAAAACTAAACTCTTATATGTAAACAAAGTTATGGGCAGTCCGCAGTTGGAGCTAACTTCTTTCTATTTGTGTTGGTCCTATAATTTTCATAAATCAGGTCAAATCAATTAGAGTACAAAATTAGCAAGTAACTTTTGCATAACTCATTTAACTTTTATTTCTCTGTTAACGACGGACACTAGTTAATTGCCTATTGCTTTGTTTTTCCATACGGGAATAAAAATGGGTTATGGGATAATGGAATATAGCACATTTTTTAAGGACCATTTATTATTTTGTAATCATTGAATAACTATGACATTAATCTTGCTACAAAGACAACCCTAAACCCCAACCGCAAAAGTTTTGACATTATAATTTGTTTTAAAAAGGTATTGCACTATGATTTTTATGCATATCGATAATTAGAGGTTGTTGCGATAAGATCTTTTCATGCAAGAGATCAAACAAATAAAATTATAATTGATGTGTAACTACTACTTTCACACCTAACAGGCTAACACTCATTAATTATTTCTCTATTTGACATGTACTCATCAAATAGTTCAAATCGAATTTGATCATATTTCATTTTCGTGCTTCTTAATTTAGCTATATTAAGATTAAAGAAATTTATAATGATGTGTTACTTACTACTTTTACCTAATCACCCATTAACTATTTTCTATTTGACATTTAGTTAAAACTAATAGTCAAAATAGTTTAACATTTTTGATCGAATTTCATTGTACGTAACTATTAATTTAGCTATATTATAATTGCAGAGATTCGAATAATAAAACATACGAGAAACAAGAACATTCCTTGTTCATTAAAATAAAATAACCAAGACCCTAAAATCTTTGTATGATTCTATGATCAATAAATATGTGCTGGTGAACCATAAAAGCTTCCTCTCATAAAGGCAAACGAAAAGAGGCTTATGCTTCATCTTATTATATAAACCCTATCAAACCTATTCTTATTTTTTGCTCTACTCTAAATATAAAGAATCAAACTTAATCTTTCACCCATAATGGGTTTACAAAGATTATGGTTATTTCGCATAATTTTCATCGTAACATACATCTCCCATGCCTCGTGTTTGCCAGATAAAGGTATAGTTTCTTTTACGTATCATTCAATGTGTGACGATAAATATTCATTAATACAGTGAATATTTTGTTCTTTTTTCGTGAAGCTGGCTATTACAGTTTTATGAAAGATGCAACATCGGCACCAATGTTCGCTCGGTTTGATTACATAGTCATCGGAGGAGGAACTTCGGGTTGCTCGTTAGCCGCAACGCTAGCTCAAAACGCTAGCGTTTTGGTTCTTGAACGTGGTGGCGCTCCCTACGACAATCCGACGGCAACGGATATCGAAAACTTTGCCACCACACTCTCAAACACATCACCCAATTCTTGGTCGCAGCTTTTTGTCTCCGAGGACGGCGTTTACAACACTCGTGCACGCGTCCTCGGTGGTGGCTCGGTGTTAAACGCCGGGTTCTACACTCGTGCGGGAGAAGAGTACGTGAAGGAGACTGAGTGGAAGAGCGATGAAGTGGAAGCTGCTTACGAGTGGGTCGAGAAGAAAGTGGCGTTTCAACCGCCGGTGATGGGATGGCAAACGGCGTTTAAAGATGGGCTTTTGGAGGCTGGTGAGTTTCCGTACAACGGTTTCACGTATGATCATATTTATGGGACTAAGATCGGTGGTACGATCTTTGACCGTGCTGGTCATAGACACACGGCCGCTGATTTGTTGGAATATGCTAATCCGGGCAACATCGTTGTCTACTTGCATGCCTCTGTTCACAAGATCCTCTTCACCACCAAAGGTATTGATTCATCTACACACTTGTCTTGGTTTGGTTTTAATTTATTTGGTTTGGGTTGGACTAATTAAAATTGATTTCAGTTTAGTTTCATTGAAACATGACAATTTAGATTCGGTTCGGTTTATATGTCTACTTGCACTTAAAGATACAAAACTATGTTTTGGACAGGACGGCCAAGGCCAAAAGCATACGGAGTGATATTTCAAGACGCCAACGGTGTGATACACAAGGCAGAGTTAGAGAAGAATGCAATGAATGAGGTGATTTTGTCCGCGGGGGCCATTGGGAGCCCGCAATTGTTGATGCTGAGTGGCATAGGTCCCGCGGCTCATCTCACAGCTCACGGGATTAAACCGGTGGTCTTAGATCATCCGATGGTAGGGCAAGGGATGGGAGATAATCCGATGAATGCCATATTTATTCCGTCTCCTACGCCCGTCGAGGTTTCTCTAATACAAGTCGTTGGGATCACAAAGTTTGAAAGTTACATTGAAGGAGCAAGTGGTGTCATCTTCTCTTATAGTTGGACTCGTAGATTTTTCGATGGTGTTTTGAATTATCTCAACGAGGTATAATATAGATTAACACATTGAATTTTATTATATAACTTTGATATTTATATTCATGAAACGACATGTCAAATCTGTTTTTTTTTTTTTCCATTGTGTAAGATTCAGACAAGCCGTACTACGAGTACTACATCTCCAACACTGTCGACCCAATCCATCACAGATTTTTTCAAATCCAATCCTCTATTGAATGCGACCACAAGAGCCGGTTTGATCCTCCAAAAAATTGCGGGACCAATCTCGAGAGGTCATTTGGAGCTTAGGAACACAAACCCAGATGATAATCCTTCAGTAAGGTTCAACTATTATCAAGAGCCAGAGGATCTACAGATATGTGTTGAAGGGATCAACACCATTATCAAAGTGATCAACTCCAAGGCATTCTCCAAATTCAAGTACCCGGACGCGACGATACATGGACTACTTGATCTAATGCTAAGCGTTCCTACCAATCTGAGGCCGCGGCACATAACCTCGATGTTCAATTTGAAGCAGTTTTGCATAGACACTGTGATGACAATTTGGCACTACCATGGAGGTTGCCAAGTTGGAAGAGTGGTTGACAAGAATTACAGAATCTTAGGCATCGATTCATTAAGGGTCATCGATGGATCCACATTTCTCAAGTCTCCGGGGACTAATCCTCAAGCTACGGTTATGATGCTCGGAAGGTAAATGCATGAACCAAAGGATCCAAATAATCTAAAACATGTTAAAGATTTGATTGAGTCGAGTGTTTTGTGTAGGTATATGGGCCAAAGGATTCTTCAAGAGAGGGCGAATTACCGCAAAACGGATAAAGAAGCGTGAGATATTACTTAGAGACATTTGCTAAGAAAATCTTGATCTTGGAATTGTTCTAATCAATGTATGATGAACTTAAAGAGTATGAATGTGTACATCTGTCCATGTTCTGTTTCTAATATGTATAATAATGATATAGGGGAATTATGGAACTTGGGGCTTCTAGTTTTGCAAAATTTAGGAATATGATTCCAGTATTATACATAAGTTTCACTGAATTTTAGTTCTACTAAAACATCAGAAAATTATCATCCATATGAGAGCAACAGATTGCAAATTACATACGGATTTGTCGGTGGTCAGATTATCAATCACCACCTACTTGACGTTTCCATGAGTCTTCCACGATCAGTTCATCAACTCCCCATTCCTCGAAACTGATTCAGAATCATAAGTAAGTCACAAGAAAAGAAGAGATCAAGTGTGTGAAGAAAAGAATATAAGCCCAATGCAATCTCTCACCTCCCATCAGGTAGATAACGTCTAATTGTGAATGGTATCTTCCGCTGCCTAAGCTCCTTCATTGCAATCTGAAACCAAATCATAATAAATTAGCTCAAATGTTCATATATATCTAAGTTTACTGACAGCCAGAACATGTCCAAAAACAACAACAAGAAAGTATCACACCTCAAGTGGATCAGTCTCACCCTCCAGCTCAACCATGACAGGAGCATTCATGCTGTATTAGCCAAAAAACAACATTAAGAATCAAACTTTCAAAGCCAATTTAACAGTACAAAGATTGCTTTCACCAGAAAGAACCATACCTAATCTGCAAAGCGCGAGTGCCCAGAATACGAGCACGCTCATACTTGGTCATAAACTTTGACGTTTTACGTGGACGTTGCACAGGTTCTGTTTCGACCTTATCTTCAGTTTCAAGAGGCTCACCATTGACATCATCATTCTCCTTCATCTCAGCATCTTCCTCCACTCCTTCCTACACAACAATAAAAAAAAACTAATCAGAAACCAAAAGTTGTATAATAAGCAACACCCATGTCTCTTATACAAAGAAAGAATATTGAACTTACTTCAATCTCAGGCTCCACTGGCTCATCCTCATATCTGCAATTGAAAGCAGTGTTAAACCATAGCCCAAATTTTCTTCAATTTACTCACTAGAAAAGCTCAGAGAGTCCAAAAATTAAACCTTTCTTCTGAATCAACCGACCATGAAATTAGGGTTTCTACCTTAAAATCGATTAGAATCAATACTATGCCGAACATAATCGAAGTAACATTTCATCTACGAAAACCCATGTATAAAAACTGTTAATTTAGCCCATAACTAATCCAATTTGCTCTCAATCGTCGAGGAAGAAGATAGAATCTTTTCAAAATCCGAGCACGAATAATGAATACATACGAAACCGAGAGAGAGGAAGAGAGAATAACCCCAAGTCATCGACTTCGTTGTAATCTTCGTCAGCCATTAATGTCGATTTTAGGTTTCGCTTTCTCCTCTCCGCTCTCGATAAACCCTAACAATCGTTGCAGAATTCCGGACGACGGAGAATGAGTTAATAAATGAAGTTGAGAACTAAATATTGATATTTTCCGGTTTACTTAACTCGGCTTAGTAAACCGTATTATCGAACCATTTAATTTCAAGCCCAATTTAAGGCCCACATAAGAAAACTCCACAACTGGATCAAATTTCTTTCTTTATTCCAAATATACATGAGATATGTGATATACATTATTACTGATTATGTATGTTTTCAGAATTTTCTCATATACTGGTCTCATCTTTAGTTGGAGAAACGATCAAATAATCATAATCTTTTTCTCGAAAAGCAGCTCTCTCTCGAAGAATCTTTTGCCCCATGTACCTACACATAAGTAACACTCTCAAACAATCATATATAAGTATAACTCGAAGAATCATATGATCATTTCGTATATATCATCAGCGTTTTACCTTCCGAGCATCATGACCGTGGCTTGTGGATTGGTCCCTGGAGACTTGAGAAATGTGGATCCATCGATGACCCTTAAGGCATCAATACCTAAGACTTTGTAATTCTTGTCAACCACTCTTCCAACTTGGCAACCTCCATGGTAATGCCAAATAGTCATCACAGTGTCTATGCAAAACTGCGTCAAGTTGGACTTCGAGGAGATGTGTTTTGGCCTTAGATTGATAGGAAGGCTAAGCGTGCGATTGAGTAGTCCGCGTACGGTCTCATTCGGGTACTTGTACTTCGAGAAGGCCTTCGATTTTATCACTTTAATAATGGTATTAAGTCCTTTAACACACCTTTCAAGATCTTCTGGTTCTTGGTAGTAATTGAATGTCACTGAAGGGTTCTCATCCGGGTTTTTGTTCCGGAGTTCTAGGTATCCTCTTGAGACTGGTCCATCTACTTTGTGGAAGATCAAGCCCGCATTTTCCATCATATTCAATGGAAGATCCAAGGATTTGAAGAAGTCTACGATTGACTGGGTGGAGAGTGTCTGCATGCACTATGTGTTATTAGTAAATGGCAAATATATATAGTCTCATGCAAGGTTGAGTAATATAAGTTATAATAACCTTTTAATGTATTTAAAATCGTACCTCGTTGAGAATATTCAAATTACCATCGAAGAACCTACGGGTCAAGTTATGAGAGAGGCTTAAGCCACTTCCACCTTCAATGAAATCATAAAACTTGGTGATACCAACGACCTCTACGAGGGACAGTTCTACAAGTTGAGGAGAAGGGACGAGGACAAGGTTCATTGGATTATCTCCCATCCCTTGCCCAACCATGGGTTGATCGAGGACCATCGGATGGACCCCGTGGGCCTCAAGATGGGCCCTAGGACCCACACCACTCAACATCAATGGTTGCGGGCTCCCAATGGCACCCGCACACAAAATCACCTCGCTCATTGCATTTTTCGCGAGTTTTGCTTTGTGAAACACTCCATTTGCGTCTTGATATATAACTCCACACGCCTCAGGCCTCGATCTTCCTGTCCAAAAAAGAGTATTCATATCCAAAGTATATATAGAAAATTAGAAATAATGAAAAACAAAATGTGTATATAAAATTATGAATTAATCAAATTACCTTTAGTGGTGAAGAGGATTTTGTGAACAAGAGCGTGCAAGTAAACAACAATCGTGTCCGGGTTAGCATACTCTAACAGATTTGCAGCCGAATGTCTATGGCCCGCGGGGTCAAAGATTGTACCGCCAATCTTAGTCCCAACGATATGATCGCAGCTTCCAAAAGCCCATCTCTCAATGCCGATTGCCATCCCATCACTAGTGGCTTGAACACAAGTTTCTTCTCGACCCACTCGTAAGCAGCTTCCACTTCCTCCATCTCCCACTCAGACTTCTCCACATAATAATCCTCCGCACGTGAGTAAAACCCAGCGTTCAACACCGAGTCTCCACCGAGGACGCGCGCACGATGGTTATAAACGCCGTCCTCGGATATGAAAAGCTGCGACCACGCTTTTGGTGTGGTGTTTAAGAGTGTGTTGGCGAATTTTTCGATATCCGTAGCGGCAGGATTATCATAGGGAGAGCCGCCTCGTTCAAGAACCAAAACGTTAGCGTTTTGAGAGAGCGTTGCGGCTAATGCACAACCGGAAGTTCCTCCTCCGATGACTATGTAGTCGAAGCGAGCATAAGTTGGTGCTAGTGTTGCATCTTTCATAAATCCGTAATACCCTGTTTTTATGAAAACAATATTAATTATAAACATAACGTAACAGGTGAAATATTATTGAACATGGCCATGATGATTGAATGAATAGTAACTACTAACTAGTATAATTGTACCTTTATCGGAATAACATGGGCTATAAAATATGAAAATTGTGACGAGAATTAAACAAAAAATAAGAAAACCCATTGCGCACAGTTTTAGATTAGATTTGCAATGTTCTTTATCTTTTGGAGATTATACAGACTATATAACATTATCACAAGATGAAGTACTTGTGCAAATTTGATTAGTTCCCCAATTTATGGGGTTTTCTTACAACCAAACGATTTATTGTACTGAAATATACAAGAAAAATCCAGTAACTACAACTACTTTTTCTGTAAAATTTTAAGTGACAAATGAAATTGGAACAGAAAAAATATATTATTATGTACAACTAATTTTATCAAATGGACTACTAAAACCTACACCTAAAATCCTAAACTCTAACCTCCATAACTAGCCCTACACGTAAGAAAATAGCATGCATGTTACGGAGAAAACTATTTGTCTCCTAACAAATACTCCCTCTGTCTCAATTCATTTATAATTTGAAGGAAAAATTTGTGTTGCAAAATAAGTGTGATTGTGTTTTTAATTTTCTATGTAAAAATTAATTGTATTTGACATTCTTTTACCAATTATATTTTACTCTATGTTTTTTATTGGTTGTAATCAATAATATTTTTCTGTAAAAAATGTAAATTAAAAGATATTTTTGTGATTTCTTAATCTGTGTGCAAAAATCTTAAAATACAAATAAATTGAAACATATGGAGTAAATAAAAGGTAAAATCATCCAAAACTCGTCCAAAAACTAATTAACAAATATTTTATTTCCCTATATTGTTATTTTCTTAAACATCATATAACTTTTGTCATTGAGTGCAAATTCTCTTAAAACAACAAGTACATAAACTGATTAAAGTCTTTATTGGTTCCTCTCAAAAGTCAAAACCAAAGAAAGACACCAACTTTAATTTACCTAACAATGCAACTTGAGATTATATTAAAAGATAAAAAATTCTTTCTCGAAAATACTAAATAAGAAATATTTGAGTTCAGAAGATAAATCAATAATCAACATCAATAACCACTCTCGTTCTTTGTAAATAACTTCACATCTTCTACAAGACAAAACTAATGCAGCGTGGTAAGTAAAGTGCCCGTCTTTCCTTTGTATTCTTTTGGGATTTCTTCCTTATCCGCTTTGTTATTTTCTCTCTTCGAGATTATACGCTATTTCAATCTTTAGTTAAGCATCCTAATAGGATTTGTGGTTTAAAATGTCGTCTTTTTGGTTATAGATACGAGAACTTTCGTCTACTCTCTTACTCTTTCCCTTTTTAGTTGTTGTAATGCAATGTACTAATCAATAAAAAAGGGTATGAATTTAAGTTTAGTCACAACAATTATATTTAACCTTAGGCTTTTTGCTACTTTTCGTGGATAACCGCCCTTTCCCGAAGAATTTTCTGCCCTATGTACCTACACATAGAACTTTAACAATCATTTTTCTTCAAAAAGCATATCTTATTCATTGATTTTGTGATCATTTGGTCTGTATGCTTACCTTCCAAGCATCATGACCGTGGCTTGGGGATTAGTCCCTGGAGACTTCAGAAATGTGGATCCATCGATTACCCTTAAGGAATCTATGCCTATGACTTTGTAATTCTTGTCAACCACTCTTCCAACTTGGCAACCTCCATGGTAATGCCAAATACTCATCACAGTGTCGATGCAAAACTGCGTCAAGTTGAACGTTGAGGTCACGTGCCTTGTCCTCAGATTGATGGGAAGGCCCAACATGAGATTGAGCAGCTCACGTGCGGTCACACCTGGGTACTTGTACTTGGAGAAGGCTTTAGAATTTATCGTCTGAATAACGGTGTTAAGCCCTTTAACACACTTGTTCAAATCCTCAGGTTCTTGATAGTAGTTGAATGTCACTGAAGGGTTATCCCTTGGGTCCGTGTTCCGGAGCTCCATGTGTCCTTTTGAGGCCGGTCCATCGATTTTTTGAACGATCAAACCCCCATTAATCATTACGTCCAATCCAAGATCCAAAGATTTCAAAAGGACTTCAATAGAGTGGGTCAGGATATTCCTAGACAGAGCCGGCCCAAACTATTTGAGTGCATAAAGCAAAAAAATTTTTGGCCCATTAACAAAAGCTGTTATAAAAAAAAAAATACAAGTTTTAACATGTATGGGATTCGAAACCGTGACCTGTACAACAAAAAACTTCAATCTAACCACTAGACCACAGTAACATTTTAAAAATTAATGCCCTTAAAACTACTTATAATTATTTGATGCCTAAAACCCTTGCTTCATGGGCTTTACATATGGGCCGGCCCTGTTCCTAGATGTAGTACGGCTTGTCTGCATAATCCGTCATAGTTAGACAACATATAATCTCATAAACAATAACCTTTAAATGTATTTATGTTATATACCTCGTTAAAAAGATTCAAAACACCATCGAAAAACCTACGGGTCAAGTCAAAAGAGAGACTCAAGCCACTTCCACCTTCAATGTAACTATCAAACTTTGTGATCCCAACAGTTTGTATGAGGGACACTTCTACTGGTTGAGGAGAAGGGATGAATACAACGTTCATGGGATTATCAGCGATCTCATGCCCAACCATAGGGTGATCTAGGACGAGTGGATTCACGCCGTGAGCCGCAAGATGGGCTGCAGGACCTACGCCACTTAGCATCAACAGTTGCGGGCTACCCATTGCTCCAGCAGACAAGATCACTTCGTTCATTGCGTTATTTGCTAGCTCTGCCTTGTGGAACATTCCATTTGCGTCCTCAAATATCACTTCGTATGCTTTTGGTTTCTGGCTACCTGCTTTATTAATATATTTAAAGTTGAGCTTTGCTTCAAGTAAATTTAGCAAAGAATCATTCATGAAATTAAACTAAATCCTATATTAAGTTAAGCTGAATTACATATTTTAGATTGCATATGCTTTCATATAATAATATTGAATTGTTTAATATATTCTTTAACAAAAAAAGAAATTTCAATCTATATTTTCTTAAATAGAATTGAAAAGTAAGAATATTTTGAACTAGTTATACATACAGTAAAACCTCTATAAATTAATAATATCGAAACCGTCAAATTCTATTAATTAGTAGAGATATTAATTTATCAATAAAATGAATAATTACTAATTTATATAGAGATTTGACTAATTTTGTAGTTTTTAAAAACTTTTCTATCTGAAATTTTTTCCGTTATAATCAATATCTTTCTATAACTAGTTACAAAGGAAAAAATAATTATTATGTCTTGAAATTAACACAAAATATTTTCGATGTAATTAAAAATTTGAAATGAACTCTATTAAAAATAGGGAGACTCACAAAAATGCTCCTTTTTCAATATCCCTTTTCAAAAATGTCCCCTTTGGCTGTCCATTTTTAAAAATACCCCTTTTTATGTACAAAATGACTAAATTACCATTCTTTAAATAAAAGATATCACAAATATATGAAATGTCTCTCGGGGAACGATAGAGGTGGGAAAGCGTGCGCTGCCGTCTGTTCGGGAAACCCTTTCTCCTTTTTCTTTTT